>NC_090274.1:131253681-131554136 GCF_040414725.1 Anabrus simplex
AGATATGGATATAACAATGATACAGGAGACTATTACATCAATATAACATTGGTAGTGGAGACTAAGATATGAATATAAAAATGGTAGAAGAGACCAAGATATGAATATAACAATGGTAGAGGAGACCAAGATATGGATATAACAATGGTAGAGGAGACCAAGATATGGATATAACAATGATACAGGAGACTATTACATCAATATAACATTGGTAGTGGAGACTAAGATATGAATATAAAAATGGTAGAAGAGACCAAGATATGAATATAACAATGGTAGAGGAGACCAAGATATGGATATAACAATGGTAGAGGAGACCAAGATATGGATATAACAATGGTAGAGGAGACCAAGATATGGATATAACAATGATACAGGAGACTATTACATCAATATAACAATGGTAGTGGACACTATATATGAATATAAAAATAGTAGAAGAGACCAAGATATGGATATAACAATGATACAGGAGACTAATACATCAATATAACAATGGTAGAGGAGACCAAGATATGGATATAACAATGGTAGAGGAGACCAAGATATGGATATAACAATGATACAGGAGACTAATACATCAATATAACATTGGTAGTGGAGACTAAGATATGAATATAACAATGGTAGAGGAGACCAAGATATGGATATAACAATGGTAGAGGAGACCAAGATATGGATATAACAATGGTAGAGGAGACCAAGATATGGATATAACAATGATACAGGAGACTAATACATCAATATAACATTGGTAGTGGAGACTAAGATATGAATATAAAAATGGTAGAAGAGACCAAGATATGAATATAACAATGGTAGAGGAGACCAAGATATGAATATAACAATGGTAGAGGAGACCAAGATATGGATATAACAATGGTAGAGGAGACCAAGATATGGATATAACAATGATACAGGAGACATTACATCAATATAACAATGGTAGTGGACACTATATATGAATATAAAAATAGTAGAAGAGACCAAGATATGGATATAACAATGATACAGGAGACTAATACATCAATATAACAATGGTAGTGGACACTATATATGAATATAAAAATAGTAGAAGAGACCATTATACGAATATAATAATGGTAGTGGATACTATAGTCCTTATATAAAAAGGAAGGCTTGTGAGAGAAAACATCTGCCTTTCATTGAACAAAAGGCTATTGCTATAGTCCTCATATTAAAAGAAGGCTTGTCATAGATATCACCCACCTTTCATTGAACAAAAGGCTATTGCTATAGTCCTCATATTAAAAGAAGCAATTCTCGTGTTCAGTGAAAGGCAGGTGCCTTCTCTGACAAGCTTTCTTTTAATATGAGGACTATAGCAATAGCCTTGTGTTCAATGAAAGGTGGGTGATATCTATGACAAGCCTTCTTTTAATATGAGGACTATAGCAATAGCCTTGTGTTCAATGAAAAGTGGGTGATATCTATGACAAGCCTTCTTTTAATATGAGGACTATAGCAATAGCCTTGTGTTCAATGAAAGGTGGGTGATATCTATGACAAGCCTTCTTTTAATATGAGGACTATAGCAATAGCCTTGTGTTCAATGAAAAGTGGGTGATATCTATGACAAGCCTTCTTTTAATATGAGGACTATAGCAATAGCCTTGTGTTCAATGAAAGGTGGGTGATATCTATGACAAGCCTTCTTTTAATATGAGGACTATAGCAATAGCCTTGTGTTCAATGAAAAGTGGGTGATATCTATGACAAGCCTTCTTTTAATATGAGGACTATAGCAATAGCCTTGTGTTCAATGAAAGGTGGGTGATATCTATGACAAGCCTTCTTTTAATATGAGGACTATAGCAATAGCCTTGTGTTCAATGAAAGGTGGGTGCCTTCTCTGACAAGCTTTCTTTTAATATGAGGACTATAGCAATAGCCTTGTGTTCAATGAAAGGTGGGTGATATCTATGACAAGCCTTCTTTTAATATGAGGACTATAGCAATAGCCTTGTGTTCAATGAAAGGTGGGTGATATCTATGACAAGCCTTCTTTTAATATGAGGACTATAGCAATAGCCTTGTGTTCAATGAAAGGTGGGTGATATCTATGACAAGCCTTCTTTTAATATGAGGACTATAGCAATAGCCTTGTGTTCAATGAAAGGTGGGTGATATCTATGACAAGCCTTCTTTTAATATGAGGACTACAACCATAGCCACGATTTCAATGAATTGCGTGGGATATCTGTGACAAACCTCCTTTTAATTTGAGGACTAAAACACTACCTTCGTGTTCAGTGAAAAGCAGATGTTTTCTCTGACAAGCTTTCTTGTAATATGAGGACTACAACAATAGCCATGTGTTCAATGAAAGGCAGGTGATATCTGTGACAAGCCTTCTTGAAATTTTAGGGCTATAGCAATAGCCTCGTGTTCATTGAAATGCAGGCCCTATCTCTATCAGGCCTTCTTTATATGAGGACTAAAACACTAGCGTTGTTTTCAGCGAAAGGCACGTGATATCTCTGACAAGCCATCTTTTAACTTGAGGACTATAGCAGTAGCCTCGTGTTCAGTGACAGGCAGGTGTTATCTCTGACAGGCTTTCTGAGATATATATTTACCAGATATTGTAATAGGAGTTGAATCATGGCTGAGAAATGGATAATGGATGCAGAAATTTACTCACGGCACTGGAGTGTGTATCGTAGAGATAGAATAGGAAGGGTGGGAGGGGGAGTGTTCATTCTGGTGAAAGAAGAATTTGTAAGCTACGAAAAAGTTAAAGATGAGACACATGAAATTCTAGGTGTAAGGCTCATTTCTAAAGATAATAGGCAACTTGATATATTTGGAGTGTACAGATCGGGAAAGGGTAGCACTGACGCGGATTCGAAATTATTTGATAGGATAGTCAGCTATGTGGGAAACGACATGGAAAGAAATGTGATTGTAGCGGGAGATCTGAATTTGCCAGATGTCAATTGGGAAGGAAATGCAAACGACAGGAAGCATGACCAACAAATGGCAAATAAGTTAATATGGGAAGGACAGCTGATTCAGAAAGTGATGGAACCAACCAGAGGGAAAAATATCCTGGATGTCGTGCTGATAAAACCAGATGAGCTTTATAGGGAAACTGAAGTAATAGATGGTATTAGTGATCATGAAACTGTTTTGTGGTAGTTAAAAATAAATGTGAGAGAAAGGAAGGTCTTAAAAGTAGGACTGTTAGGCAGTACCATATGGCTGATAAAGTAGGCATGAGGCAGTTCCTAAAAAGTAACTATGATCGGTGGAAAACGGTAAATAAAAATGTAAACAGACTCTGGGATGGGTTTAAAGAAATTGTTGAGGAATGCGAAAACAGGTTTGTACCATTAAGGGTGGTAAGGAATGGTAAAGACCCACCTTATTATAATACAGAAATAAAGAGACTAAGAAGGAGGTGCAGACTGGAAAGAAATAGAGTTAGAAATGGCTGTGGAAGTAAGGAGAAATTGAAGGAACTTACTAGAAAATTGAATCTAGCAAAGAAGGCAGCTAAGGATAACATGATGGCAAGCATAATTGGCAGTCATACGAATTTTAGTGAAAAATGGAAGGGTATGTATAGGTATTTTAAGGCAGAAACAGGTTCCAAGAAGGACATTCCAGGAATAATTAATGAACAAGGGGAGTGTGTATGTGAGGATCTTCAAAAGGCAGAAGTATTCAGTCAGCAGTATGTAAAGATTGTTGGTTACAAGGATGATGTCGAGATTGAGGAGTAGACTAAGGCCAAAGAAGTAATAAAATTTATATATAATAACAATGATATTTACAATAAGATACAAAAGTTGAAAACTAGAAAAGCGGCTGGAATTGATCAGATTTCTGGGGATATACTAAAGACAATGGGTTGGGATATAGTACCATATCTGAAGTACTTATTTGATTATTGTTTGGTCGGAGGAGCTATACCAGATGAATGGAGAGTTGCTATAGTAGCCCCTGTGTATAAAGGAAAGGGTGATAGACATAAAGCTGAAAATTACAGGCCAGTAAGTTTGACATGCATTGTATGTAAGCTTTGGGAAGGCATTCTTTCTGATTATATTAGACATGTTTGTGAAATTAATAACTGGTTCGATAGAAGGCAATTCGGTTTTAGGAAAGGTTATTCCACTGAAGCTCAACTTGTAGGATTTCAGCAAGATATAGCAGATATCTTGGATTCTGGAGGTCAAATGGACTGTATCGCGATTGACCTGTCTAAAGCATTTGATAGGGTGGATCATGGGAGACTACTGGCAAAAATGAGTGCAATTGGACTAGACAAAAGAGTGACTGAATGGGTTGCTATATTTCTAGAAAATAGATCTCAGAGAATTAGAGTAGGCAAAGCTTTATCTGACTCTGTAATAATTAAGAGGGGAATTCCTCAATGCAGTATTATTGGACCTTTATGTTTTCTTATATATATAAATGATATGAGTAAAGGAGTGGAATCGGAGGTAAGGCTTTTTGCGGATGATGTTATTCTCTATAGAGTGATAAATAAGTTACAAGATTGTGAGCAACTGCAGCGTGACCTCAATAATGTTGTGAGATGGACAGCAGGCAATGGTATGTTGATAAACGGGCCTAAAAGTCAGGTTGTGAGTTTCACAAATAGGAAAAGTCCTCTCAGTTTTAATTACTGCGTTGATGGGGTGAAAGTTCCTTTTGGGGATCATTGTAAGTACCTAGGTGTTAATATAAGGAAAGATCTTCATTGGGGTAATCACATAAATGGGATTGTAAATAAAGGGTACCGATCTCTGCACATGGTTATTGTTGGGTTAGACACTCGCGCACTACCCGTGTCACAGATCCTTGCACCAACATTAAAAACTGCAGAACGTCATCTATACATGTAAACACAGTTCTAAACACAGAACATACTTTCACACGAGATTTAATTCTCCAGATATCTACAAATCACAAACAATCACACCGTTTTCTTTTTTACACACTCCCAGAGTTCTCCATTTCCAAAGAGTACATAACCAAGTTCAAGGAAGTTAACAACACAAAGAACACATATTACTGGTTTATCACATCCTCCCCCCTTGATTGTTGCACGGAGCAACAATCAACTATGCTCAAAGGTTCAGTTTCTCAGCAAATTTTACTCTCCTTCCGCTTCTCGTCACCTGTACCTCCCTCAGTGGAGACATTGAAGGTTGTCGGACTCTGTCATCAACATCAATGGCAGGACTAACATCTGAAGGTGAAGATCCCTCCAACAAGTAGAGTCTCTGTAAAGGGCGGGTAAGTTCACCAGAAGAAGTCTTCAACCGTACCACTCGTACCACACCATCTCTTCCAGGATATACCTCAAGCACCTTGGCAATAGGCCACTCGATCCGTCTTTTCTGGTCGCAACCAACGAGGACAATGTCCCCTTCCTTGATTTTTGTAGTTTCACCACTTGACTTCTGATGACAGTGTACAAGCTGACCCAGATATTCATCCCTGAATCGCTTCCTCAAGTCCTGACGTAGTTGCTGGATATATTTCATCCTTTTTGTTAAACACTTCTCATCTATCAAGTCCAAATCGGGAGTACTCACATCAGGCAGGTCTTGTAGAAACATGCTAGGCGTGATTGGACTCAAATCTTGAGGATTTTCTGACATGTAAGTGAGAGGTCGAGCCTCGCAGTCACATATTATACTCAGTAGTTCTTCGTAGTTTAGAGACGCTCTTCCCAGCACACGACGAAGGGCTCTTTTGATTGTTTGGATGATCCGTTCCCACCAGGCAGCGGTTGGAGGGTTGAACTTCCGCTGGATTCGTAGCAACGAGGCATCTTCTTCTATCTTGCTCCAGTCAATGGATCTGAGCAGGTTATTACTCCCAACAAAGTTGCTTCAATTGTCGCTGTAAATTATCTTTGGCCTTCCTCTTCGCGCAATGAACCTACGAAGACTCATAATAAATCCATTTGTTGACAGAGTGGTTATTAGTTCTAGATGAACTGCCCTATACACGGCACAAGTGAATAGTACAATCCACGACTTCTGTCCTCCCTTGAGGATTAGTGGACCTGCAAGGTCTGTTCCCACAACTTCAAACACCGATGCGTCCTTCACTCTATCTTCTGGAAGTGGGCACTGCACTTCTGGAACCATACCTTTGGCTTCATGTCGTCAGCATTTCTTGCACGATGCAATCACATTTCTAACAGTTCTTCGACCTTTCAGTATCCAGTATCTCTGGCGCAAGTGAGCTAGTAGTATATGAGTTCCACTATGAAGCAGTCTTTCATGTTCCTCCTGAATCAAAAGCTGAACTATTTTATGCTTGTTTGGCAAGACAACGGGACATTTGAAGTTATCATCGTCCTTCCTTTCCACAATTTTCGTCTTCGCCCGCAGGATTCCTTCTGCATCCTTGAAGACACAGAGAGATTTCAAACTAGAAACCCTTTCTTTGGTGAACGTTTCCTCTTGTACCAGTTGTATAAACTTCTTTTCAGCCCTTTCTATCTCTTGCACTGTTAACTTCCCTTTATACCTTTCATTTCTTTGTTTTGCACTATTCTTCACAAATCTGAATATCCATGCCACCATCCTCACTATCTTAGTATACTTCGAAAAGTACTCCAGAAACCATGAAGTAGTACTACCAACTGTCATCACTACCCCTTTATCCTCTTGCTGACAAGAGGACTCTATGTCCACAGCCATATTACTAGGCCATTCCTCCTCAGGTAGCCTTAGCCATGCTGGTCCCTCCCACCAGGCAGATTCTAAGAGTTCTTTAGCCGAATATCCTCGCGACGGGAAGTCAGCAGGATTTTGTTTCCCAGGAACGTGGTTCCACTCATCCCTTTGTGTGAAGTTTAGTATCTCCTTTATTCTGTTCTCTACGAAGGTTCCCCATCTTCCATCCCTCCTAATCCAACTCAATACAATAGTCGAATCAGTCCAACAATATGGAGGAGTCTCCATGAGACCTAAACTGTTCTTGACAGTGACTAGCAGTCGGACACCAATGCAGCAAGATAACAATTCTAGTCTAGGCATAGTTACTTTCTTCACCGGTGCAACTCGTGACTTCGCTAGTAACAACTGCACTGTTATCCCACAGTTACTTTCACTTCTTAAAAATACAACAGCAGCATAGGCTGAAGCACTAGCATCACAGAAGACATGTAAAGTGTATAATGTTCGATCGCTGCTTGAAGTAAATCGTCTAGGAATTTCAACATCAGCCAAACAATGCAATTCTTCTAACCACCTCTCGAAGTTTCTTTGCAGATCTTCCGAGACCTCAGCATCCCAGCTTGTCTTCTCTTTCCAACTTTCCTGCAGTAGTTTTTTCGGTACAACAGTGACGGGACATGTATACCCTACAGGATCAAATACTGCCTGACAGACAGACAAAATCTTTCTTCTTGTTACAGGTGGCTCTATATTTTGTATTTTCCCTACACAAGACAGGCTATCAGTTGTTCTGTTCCATAGTAATCCGAGTACCGGTATGGTTTCTTGAATCGCATCGCTTTCATTTAGTGCAGTACTCGCCCAACCTCTTAACTCAAACTTTGCCGTGGCCATCAAACGAGAAGCCTCTTGTATGAAAGAGTTTAATTCTTCTTCCGAACTGACTGAAGCAACACAGTTGTCCACATAAAATGAATGCTTGAGTTTTTCTGCAGTTTCACGGTACCCAGCAGGACAGTTATCAAGATGATGCTCTATAACAGCTCCTAGAATGAACTCGCTGCAATTTACACCAAATACCACGCGACAGTGGCGAAAAATCTTAATCTTCCTGGTCGCATAATCATCCCACCAAAGGAATTTCAGATAATTACGGTCCACTTCGTTTACAGAGATTTGCAGAAATGGCTTCTTTATATCTGAGACTACTCCTATTTCCCTTTCTCGAAATCGCAGCAGGATGGATGGTAGAAGTTCCAGCAAGTTGGGGCCTTTCTCCAAACAGTCATTTAGGGACAGATTTCCTCCTTGTTTACTGGAAGCATCAAACACGGGTCGGCACGTCGTAGTTGAATCACTCTTGAAAACTCCACGATGAGGCATAAAGTATCCCTGCTTGTTTCCAATGTCATCATCAACTTCTTCAATTATATTTTCTTTTAGCCAGTCTTGTAGTACTGAATGATATTCTTCGTATCTGTTCTCGGAGACAAGTTTTGAAGTCATCGATGCAAGTCTTTTCTCTGCCACCATTCTGTTATTCTCAAGATCCTCTCTTCTTTCACACCAGGGTAGGCATACTTCATATCTACCATCTTTGTTAACAGCGACTGTTCTCTTGAAATGATTCAAAACTGCTAACTCCACCTCCTCTCTGTTTTTCCTGTCTGCTGGATCTGTAATCCCGAGCACATCTAACCTCCAGAGTCTTGCCAGATCTTCACTATGTGTTAGTAAGGATGTTACCAGGTTAGCCGTGTTACCATGCCCTGTAATTTGTGTTGATCCCATTATCACCCAGCCAAGACGAGTTTCTTGTGCCACTAAGCCACACTGTAGTCCTACCATATTTCCCGTGAATAAGCTTCCTGCATAATCAGCTCCAATTAAAATTTCAATAGTAGGATGACCAGCTCCAGTGTCAGAGACTACAATGCCCTTCTCTTTTAATTCTTGCAGGCAAGCACTTTGATTAATGCGAGGAATTGAACCACATATAGAAACTTGATCTAAGGCTTCAATCTCACATGAATAATTTCCTGTCATGCTCTGAAGTGATACTCGATATCTCTTGTGTACTTGTCTTTGCGACGAGATTCCCCCAAACAGAACTTGTATGAGATTCTCAGATCCAACACAAGAACAAGCCATTTCCAGAGCAGTCTTCTTTAGAATATAGGAACGCTGGGATCCAGTATCTATTATCGCCCTTACCACACGTCGACCGCCCTTAGCTGTGATAACTACCATTAGAGTCTGCAACAGGACGTTTGGAGAACAACAGTGGTTTGCACCAACGACACTCGTGTTTTCCCTCCTATTTTCTTATGACAATATTGGTTTCTCGTTATTTCTAGGCAGATCAGAACACATTATCGGATAATGTTTTTTCCCACAGATCAAACATTTTAGTGAGGATTTACACCTTACAGACCTGTGTCCGGGTTTTAAACATGTGAAACAAGCCCGTTTAGATTTTAACATGTCTGTCTTTTCCCTAAGAGACATCCTTTGGGCTTTAAAACACTCCTTACTCTCATGAAACTTCTCACAAAATACACAAACATTTGATCGTGTATTCTGTTTTTCACCAGTCAACAGATTATATGCAGTAGGTACACTTTCATCCTCTGAATCTTTTCTTTCATTGGAGGTTTTACCTGACCTATGAGTCAATTTAAACCCAGTTTTAGCTAACATTATCCTCTCCTCTCCTTCCACCTCAGCCTTTAGAAATTCTAGCAACATCTTCACTTTTTCACTGTAATCACTTGCCTGAGTCACACTTGAACTACTCCTCATCCAGATTCTCAAAAGCTCCTCTGGAATGCTTGATTCAACAAGTGGAAACAAAATTGCCGCATGCTTGTCAAAAGTCACTTCAATGGATTCCAGCGCTCTTAAGTAACACTCAAGTTTATCGTACAGTTGTAAAGTATGTTTCTTACCGTTCACACTGGTGGCATTTTTTATGACCAAACCTAGGAGCTCTCTGATGTAGAACTCTGTCAGCAACTCCTTCTTACCAAATCTTCAGTCAGTCCGTCCACTGCCTTCTGATAGTTTTCTGCAGTCGGTGGATAGCTGTCGATGATCTCTCGTGCTCTTGTTCCTGGAACTGTCGCCTGGATCAGGTACTGGAATTTGTCTTCTGCTGCTATGTCTTCATCGTCATGAATTCTGCGAAACTGACTCCAAAAGGAAAGCCAGTCCTTTATGTCACCGCTAAATTTAACGAACTCTATTTTTGGTAATTTCATCTTCTTTTTATGTGAATCAACAGAACATGCCATCTCAAACCTATCATTTTCTTGGGTTACACCTAACCTCTGAGTGTGTGCTTCTATTTTGAATCTCACAGCATCCATTTTATCCCTATATTCTTCAATATTGGTATACTCATCTTCATATTTCTTATCACTCCCTTTTTCCTGCAAAATCAAGTCCAGTATTTGCTCATCTAAGACCGAAAGTTCTTGAAATAACCGTTCCAATTTTACGGACATTAACCTAACATCTTCGTCATTTATCGCGTCTTTATTTAGCTTATCTAGTAAAAGTCGGGAGGTTTTCGTAAATTATATCCTCACAGGTTTCCGTTTCTTACACAAATTCTCCATTGTGGCACGTACAGTTATACTTATCACGTCGGGGTCACCAAATAAAATGTTGGGTTAGACACTCGCGCACTACTCGTGTCACAGATCCTTGCACCAACATTAAAAAACTACAGAACGTCATCTATACATGTAAACACAGAACATACTTTCACACGAGATTTAATTCTCGAGACATCTACAAATCACAATCACACCATTTTCTTTTTTACCCACCCCCGAGTCCTCCATTTCCAAAGAGTACATAAACAAGTTCAAGGAAGTAAAACACAAAGAACACATATTACTGGTTTCTCACAGTTATGAGGGTGTTTAGGGGTTGTAGTAAGGATGTAAAGGAGAGGGCATATAAGTCTCTGGTAAGACCCCAACTAGTGTATGGGACCCTCACCAGGATTACCTGATTCAAGAACTGGAAAAAATCCAAAGAAAAGCAGCTCGATTTGTTCTGAGTGATTTCCGACAAAAGAGTAGCGTTACAAAAATGTTGCAATGTTTGGGTTGGGAAGAACTGAGAGAAAGAAGAAGAGCTGCTCGACTAAATGGTATGTTCCGAGCTGTCAGCAGAGAGATGGCGTGGAACGACATTAGTAGACGAATAGGTTTGCATGGCGTTTATAAGAGTAGGAAAGATCAGAATATGAAGATAAAGTTGGAATTCAAGAGGACAAACTGGGGCAAACATTCATTTATAGGAAGGGCAGTTGGGGATTGGAATAACTTACCAAGGGAGATGTTCAATACATTTGCAATTTCTTTGAAATCATTTAGGAAAAGGCTAGGAAAGCAACAGATAGGGAATCTGCCACCTGGGCGACTGCCCTAAATGCAGATCAGTATTGATTGAATGATTGATTGAAGGACTATAGCAATAGCCTCGTGTTCAGTGAAAGGCAGGGTCTATCTCTGGCAAGCCTTCTTTTAATATGAGGACTATAGCCATAGCTGGCCCTATCTTTGGCAGGCCTTCTTTTAGTATGAGGACTATAGTAATAGCCTCGTGTTCAGTTAAAGGCAGGTGCTATCTCCGACAAGCCGTCTTTTAATATGAGGACTACAACAATAGCCACGATCTCAATGAATGGCAGGTGATGTATTTGACAAGCCTTCTTTTAATTTTGGGAGTAAAACACTAGCCGCGTTCAGTGAAAGTCAGGTGTTATCTCTGACCAGCCTTCTTTTAATCTGAGAACTACAACAATAGCCATGTGTTCAATAAAAGGCAGGCGATATCTTTGGCCCGCCTTCCTTTAATATGAGGGCTATACCAATAGCCTCGTGTTCATTGAAGAGCAGGCCGTATCTCTGGCAAGCCTTCTTTGAATATGAGGACTATAGTAATATCCTAGTGTTCAATGAATGGCAGATGTTAACTCTGACAAGCCTTCTCTTAATATGAGGACTACAACAATTGCCATGTGGTTAATGAAAGGCAGGTCATATCTGTGACAAGCCACCTTTTAATATAAGTACTAGTACATCATTCGTATTGTGCCTTATCCCTCACTGCCTCATATACTCCGGCTAATAATCTAATAGAATATGTTGGATGGACAAATAAATATAATCATCTGCTAAAAATCCAGGACTACACGCAGGTAAGAATGAAAATAATTACATCAACTTAGGTCTGCGACCAAATAATATTACAATTATCTGTATCTGCAAGAAAAAATCGTTTGTATATTTCATCCCATCCAATATGTGCATTCATTTGTCTACACCGATATTGGCTTATTTCGGTGAATAACACATGATAATCGTATTTTGTTATCAAACCATATATTCGTTCGCTGCACAATACCTTTCAGGGATACTCATTTCAATTAACCTTTTTTAACGTGGACTCAACTGAGAAATGCACAGCCTTTTCCCCAAGTCCGTCCGCAAAACAAGTTCCGATTAATTGTAGCCAACAATAAAATAGATCTTAGAATTTATCTAATGATTATTTATAAGTACTCCATCCAATATCTCTTCCGATAATGAAATGAATAAATAACAAGAATTCCGGTTAAAATCCTTATCTCCTATTTTATTGAAAGTTCATTGTACTTGGAATGACGTATGATTACAATTACATATTCAGTTACACTCTTAGGAATTCCAATTCCTAATTGAAATACAATTCAATATTTTCTTATCATATTATTTTTTTTAAATCTACGAAATTAACATTAAAATCTCGTTTCAATATTTTTGAAATACCATTAATTCATTGAAATATTATTGTAATCTTGTAAAATATCCCCTAAACATTGTCGAGATGTCGTTGGAATGGCTGAAATACCTTGGAATATCGGTGAAATAATGTTTAAATATTCCTTAAAAATCATTGAAAAGTCACTGAAATGACTGAAATACCTTGGAATATCGGTGAAATAATGTTTAAATATTCCTTAAAAATCATTGAAAAGTCACTGAAGTGTCTGAAATACCTTGGAATATCGGTGAAATAATGTTTAAATATTCCTTTTAAATCATTTAAAAGTCACTGAAATGACTGAAATACCTTGGAATATCGGTGAAATAATGTTTTAATATTCCTTAAAAATCATTGAAAAGTCACTGAAATGACTGAAATACCTTGGAATATCGGTGAAATAATGTTTAAATATTCCTTAAAAATCATTGAAAAGTCACTGAAATGACTGAAATACCTTGGAATATCGGTGAAATAATGTTTAAATATTCCTTAAAAATCATTGAAAAGTCACTGAAGTGACTGAAATACCTTGGAATATCGGTGAAATAATGTTTAAATATTCCTTAAAAATCATTGAAAAGTCACTGAAATGACTGAAATACCTTGGAATATCGGTGAAATAATGTTTAAATATTCCTTAAAAATCATTGAAAAGTCACTGAAGTGACTGAAATACCTTGGAATATCGGTGAAATAATGTTTAAATATTCCTTTTAAATCATTTAAAAGTCACTGAAATGACTGAAATACCTTGGAATATCGGTGAAATAATGTTTTAATATTCCTTAAAAATCATTGAAAAGTCACTGAAATGACTGAAATACCTTGGAATATCGGTGAAATAATGTTTAAATATTCCTTAAAAATCATTGAAAAGTCACTGAAATGACTGAAATACCTTGGAATATCGGTGAAATAATGTTTAAATATTCCTTAAAAATCATTGAAAAGTCACTGAAGTGACTGAAATACCTTGGAATATCGGTGAAATAATGTTTAAATATTCCTTAAAAATCATTGAAAAGTCACTGAAGTGACTGAAATACCTTGGAATATCGGTGAAATAATGTTTAAATATTCCTTTTAAATCATTTAAAAGTCACTGAAATGACTGAAATACTTTGGAATATCGGTGAAATAATGTTTTAATATTCCTTAAAAATCATTGAAAAGTCACTGAAATGACTGAAATACCTTGGAATATCGGTGAAATAATGTTTAAATATTCCTTAAAAATCATTGAAAAGTCACTGAAATGACTGAAATACCTTGGAATATCGGTGAAATAATGTTTAAATATTCCTTAAAATCATTGAAAAGTCACTGAAATGACTGAAATACCTTGGAATATCGGTGAAATAATGTTTAAATATTCCTTAAAAATCATTGAAAGGTCACTGAAATGACTGAAATACCTTGGAATATCGGTGAAATAATGTTTAAATATTCCTTAAAAATCATTGAAAAGTCACTGAAGTGACTGAAATACCTTGGAATATCGGTGAAATAATGTTTAAATATTCCTTTTAAATCATTGAAAAGTCACTGAAATGACTGAAATACCTTGGAATATCGGTGAAATAATGTTTTAATATTCCTTAAAAATCATTGAAAAGTCACTGAAGTGACTGAAATACCTTGGAATATCGGTGAAATAATGTTTAAATATTCCTTAAAAATCATTGAAAAGTCACTGAAGTGACTGAAATACCTTGGAATATCGGTGAAATAATGTTTAAATATTCCTTAAAAATCATTGAAAAGTCACTGAAGTGACTGAAATACCTTGGAATATCGGTGAAATAATGTTTAAATATTCCTTTAAAATCATTGAAAAGTCACTGAAGTGACTGAAATACCCTGGAATATCGGTGAAATAATGTTTAAATATTCCTTAAATATCATTGAAAAATCACTGAAATGACTGAAATACCTTGGAATATCGGTGAAATAATGTTTAAATATTCCTTAAAAATCATTGAAAAGTCACTGAAATGACTGAAATACCTTGGAATATCGGTGAAATAATGTTTAAATATTCCTTAAAATCATTGAAAAGTCACTGAAATGACTGAAATACCTTGGAATATCGGTGAAATAATGTTTAAATATTCCTTAAAAGTCATTGAAAGGTCACTGAAATGACTGAAATACCTTGGAATATCGGTGAAATAATGTTTAAATATTCCTTAAAAATCATTGAAAAGTCACTGAAGTGACTGAAATACCTTGGAATATCGGTGAAATAATGTTTAAATATTCCTTTTAAATCATTTAAAAGTCACTGAAATGACTGAAATACCTTGGAATATCGGTGAAATAATGTTTTAATATTCCTTAAAAATCATTGAAAAGTCACTGAAGTGACTGAAATACCTTGGAATATCGGTGAAATAATGTTTAAATATTCCTTAAAAATCATTGAAAAGTCACTGAAATGACTGAAATACCTTGGAATATCGGTGAAATAATGTTTAAATATTCCTTAAAAATCATTGAAAAGTCACTAAAGTGACTGAAATACCTTGGAATATCGGTGAAATAATGTTTAAATATTCCTTTAAAATCATTGAAAAGTCACTGAAGTGACTGAAATACCCTGGAATATCGGTGAAATAATGTTTAAATATTCCTTAAATATCATTGAAAAATCACTGAAATGACTGAAATACCTTGGAATATCGGTGAAATAATGTTTAAATATTCCTTAAAAATCATTGAAAAGTCACTTAAATGACTGAAATACCTTGAAATATCAAGAACATTAACTAAGTATCATTCAAATATCAATTAAACATCATTCAAATATCATCTGAATTTCATTGAATATGCCTACGAAATTCATATGTATGATTTTTGCTTTCTTTGTTTTCTCAAGTCTTCATTGTGGAATAACGATAACAATATAAGTAAGTTCCATAAATATGGTTCAAAAATTTACCATACAGCTATATACCGACTCAAATAAAACCGAAAATAAAATATTCTTTATACTAGGTAAACTAATTTGGTCATAAAACCATCTGAAAATAAATAGAAGTAGCCTATCATGACATACATGTGCAAACAAGCTAATCAAACATCTAGGAATGCAATACTTCCATTCGTAAATAAACATCTTTCCGCGAAATTAAGACAGAAACTGGTATCGGAAATTTACCTGTTTACAAGCAGTAGCCAATTAAGTCACGAAAATGTTTCCTCCCTCCAAACATGCGTTTGACGGGAAATCAACTTGGGCTTAGCTTATTATGTGAGATTCTTCGAAAGAAAAAAGAATTTAATTTTCAATCGCAAATGCCTTGTTTTAGGATATAATTTTTGATGACCGAACACCACAAGTAGCCTGTAAGTTCATTAACCTCTTACAATCGTATGCATGTGCCATATAACTCGACTTCGTATACTGCTACATAATTCACATGACGAAAACATCAACTATAACCTAACATTAGCGTTATGTTGCTTAAATATTACCAACTGCTCAAATCTAGTCGTATTTCACCAAATACGCATTCTATCAATAACAATTCCTCGTTACTTATACACTTCCGTATATCCATTACTTTAGCCTATAATCTCTTAAGATCATCGATCATAACAACGATTCCACCTAACAAAATCATTCGGTGCAGTATACGTATATTCCATTCACATAATCTCATCACATATCATGGGTTTACGGTATTCCGTAACACAAGCAATCACATATCCCCAGCAAAAGAACGCATGTATTAATATTCCAGGTTCTACTTACTTACTTTTGGTGTCAAGTTATCGTCAAATTAAGTTCTATTAATCTAGAAGACGGTCTTATACCATTCTGCATTGGACTGGAATTGAATTACCCAATGAAAGGCATAAATCTTCAGAATCACATTGATAACGTCGGTTTTCAAAGCTTCACATAAAATAAACAAGCATTCCTACTCATTGATTATAGATTTGAAACGTCAAAGACTACCTAACTCCATATCCTGAATAAGTTATATGGATTCCTTTTAAATGACCCTACTCATGGAACTTTTATCTTGAAGAATTAAACATTAACCATACTACAATCATATATATAAGTAGTCATTTACTATCGTTCATCCAAAATATAAGTAGTTTAACTACGAAAATTTAAATATATGGAACTTGACTTATCTTGCTTTCGCTGTTCGACTGGGATGGTCTTCATTCTGGATCTTCCTTGGCTCCCGACTCGAGTTGCGGTTCACGTCATCGTTGGTTACTGGTGACTGGCCTCGGGTGTGGGTGATGACGGCTGGCAAGGGCTCCCACCGGATTGTGATCCCATTCTTCTGGTTTATTTAGCCATAATATCTCCGTCGATTACGTGCGATGGAAACATAATGAAGGATAGCATTAGATGCATTCTCCAGACAGGAAATAAATAATTTTGAATATATTTTATCTATCTAGTAAATTATTCGTCAAGATGCAATATTTAGCGCAATACTTTAAGTATTTCTTGTTTGTCGCTAGCTTAAACAATAAGCTGCCGATCTCCAAATCTTCTTGAAGATTTCAGCTATGAGTTCGTATTGGCAACTATTACGGGGCGATGTCTTCCTCTTTTATTTCACTTGTTTCACGCCCGATGCTTTTAATTCGTATTTATGGTTTATATACCGCCGTAATTATACTATTAGCAGTCTCTTCTCCGATTTCAACCTCTTCTTTTCTTGAATACCAGTTCCTGCTTACAGTTTCGTTCCGATGATCAATACGATTTTTTCTTAAAGTGTCCTCTTTTTTTTTACTCGGGACAACAATCTGATTCTTTTACTCACGGCCATTTGGATCCCTTAGGTCCGATCGTCGCAATATTAACTCATGGCCTACTTGACTGGTTATATCTGCATTTTCTCTCTAGAATATACTATTTCATTATATAACCTCCGTCATTTTTATCGCGATGCATGGCACGTATTAGGCATATAACTCCCGCTCATGACGCAAATCGGGCAATGAAATGGTACACTATAGCAATAGCCTCGTGTTCAGTGAAAGGCAGGGTCTATCTCTGGCAAGCCTTCTTTATGTGAGGACTATAGCAATAGCCTCGTGTTCAGTGAAAGGCAGTTGTTATCTCTGACAAGCCATCTTTTAATATGAGGACTATAGCAATAGCCTTGTGTTCAGTGAAAGGCAGTTGTTATCTCTGACAAGCCTTCTTATAATATGAGGACTATAGCAATAGCCTTGTGTTCAGTGAAAGGCAGTTGTTATCTCTGACAAGCCTTCTTTATATGAGGACTATAGCAATAGCCTCGTGTTCAGTGAAAGGCAGTTGTTATCTCTGACAAGCCTTCTTTTAATATGAGGACTAAAACAATAGCCACGATTTCAATGAAAGGCAGGTGATATCTGTGGCAAGCCTTCTTTTAATTTGAGGCCTACAACAATAGTCTCGTGTTCATCGAAAGGCAGGTGCTATCTCTGGCAAGCCTTCTTTTAATATGAGGACTATAGCAATAGTCTCGTGTTCAGTGAAAGGCAGTTGTTATCTCTGACAAGCCTTCTTTATATGAGGACTATAGCAATAGCCTCGTGTTCAGTGAAAGGCAGTTGTTATCTCTGACAAGCCTTCTTTTAATATGAGGACTAAAACAATAGCCACGATTTCAATGAAAGGCAGGTGATATCTCTGGCAAGCCATCTTTTAATACGAGGACTATAGCAATAGCTGGCCCTATCTTTGGCAGGCCTTCTTTTAATATGAGGTCTATAGCAATAGCCTCGTGTTCGGTGAAATGCAGGTGCTATCTCGGGCAAGCCTTTTTTTAATATGAGGACTATAGCAATAGCCTCGTGTTCAGTGAATGTCAGGTGCTATCTCTGGCAAGCCTTCTTTTAATATGAGGACTATAGCAATAGTCTCGTGTTCTGATCAAGGCAGGTGTTATCTGCGACAAGCCATCTTTTAATATGAGGACTATAGCAATAGCTGGCCCTATCTTTGGCAGGCCTTCTTTTAATATGAGGACTATAGCAATAGCCTCGTGTTCAGTGAATGTCAGGTGCTATCTCTGGCAAGCCTTCTTTTAATATGAGGACTGCAACTGTAGCCAGGATTTCAATGAAAGTCAGGCCCTATCTCTGGCAAGCCTTCTTTTAATATTAGGACTACAACAATTGCCTCGTGTTCAATGAAAGGCGGGTGATATCTCTGGAAGCCATCTTTTAATATGAGGGCTATAGCATTAGCATCGTTTTCATTGAAAGGCAGTTGTTATCTCTGGCAAGCCTTCTTATAATATGAGGACTAAAACAATAGCCACGATTTCAATGAATGGCAGGTGATATCTGTGGCAAGCCTTCTTTTAATTTGAGGCCTACAACAATAGTCTCGTGTTCATCGAAAGGCAGGTGCTATATCTGGCAAGCCTTCTTTTAATATGAGGACTGCAACTGTAGCCAGGATTTCAATGAAAGTCAGGCCCTATCTCTGGCAAGCCTTCTTTTAATATTAGGACTACAACAATAGTCTCGTGTTCATCGAAAGGCAGGTGCTATATCTGGCAAGCCTTCTTTTAATATGAGGACTATAGCAATAGTCTCGTGTTCTGATCAAGGCAGGTGTTATCTGCGACAAGCCATCTTTTAATATGAGGACTATAGCAATAGCTGGCCCTATCTTTGGCAGGCCTTCTTTTAATATGAGGACTATAGGAATAGTCTCGTGTTCTGATCAAGGCAGGTGTTATCTGCGACAAGCCATCTTTTAATATGAGGACTATAGCAATAGCTGGCCCTATCTTTGGCAGGCCTTCTTTTAATATGAGGTCTATAGCAATAGCCTCGTGTTCAATAAAAGGCAGGTGATATCTCTGGAAGCCATCTTTTAATATGAGGACTATAGCATTAGCCTCGTTTTCATTGAAAGGCCTGCCCTATCTGTGGCAAGCTTTCTTTTAATATGAGGACTATAGTAATAGCCTCGTGTTCAATGCATGGCAGGTGTTATCTCTGACAAGCTTTAATTTGGGGACTATAGCAGTACCCTCGTGTTCAATGAAAGGCGGGTGCTATCTATGACAAGCCTTCTTTTAATATGAGGACTATAGCAATAGCCTCGTGTTCAGTTAAAGGCAGGTGCTATCTATGACAAGCCTTCTTTTAATATGAGGACTATAGCATTAGCCTCGTGTTCAGTGAAAGGCAGGTGCTATCTATGACAAGCTTTCTTTTATTATGAGGACTATAGCAATAGCCTCGTGTTCAGTTAAAGGCAGGTGCTATCTATGACAAGCTTTCTTTTATTATGAGGACTATAGCAATAGCCTCGTGTTCAGTGAATTGCAGGTGCTGTCTCCGGCAAGCCTTTGGTAAATAATTTCCCTATGGGAATCGACATCTATATCATCTGATGGGCGGGCAGGCATTAGTTTTCTGTAATGAGACAAAGTCTCTCTTAGTGCATTGGCACTGCCATGGCTCCAAGTAGCGTACGCAGTGGCCTCCACGGTATGCACTAGCCATGTGTCTTTGTCGGTGTGCCATTTACCAACTGATGAGCCCAACTTAGCAGACTGGGGCGAAACGCTGGCAACCAGGAATAAGTTAGCTAAAAAAATTGATAATGTCCAATAATGGGCCATTTGTATTGGTATTATAAATTTACTCATTTCGGGACAAATATTTTAGCTTCCCTATGGGAATCGACATGTATGTGATGTGTTTCTGTAAACCTCCGAGTTATGTCCTCGAACGCCCTTCACAATGCAATTATGTCGTTGCAAAAGAAGAACATGAAGGAGTTCCGGTCACTTACCTGCCCTAAAACAGTTCCAACCCAACCAAACTTAAATTAACAGTTATGGAAGCAGAACAGGGAAGGAATTCCAGTTGGAGACAGTAAAAAATATATAAATATATAAGGCGGCCCAAATACAGCTACTTTGAAATTTAAGAGTTCAATCGAGAAATGTTGTTAGCGCGGTTTTAGCACATTGTTTGGAAATCAAGAAGAACTGACCCAAAAATAAAATATGAATTCTTGGTCATCATAAACTTAACGGAGTTTAGAACGCATATATACTGGAATAACTACTATTAACACTAATGGTGGTGATTGTTGTTTTATGCCTCACTAACTACTCTTACGGTTTTCGGAGACGCTGATGTGCCGGAATTTAGTCCCGCAGGAGTTCTTTTACGTGGCAGTAAATCTACCGACACGAGGCTGACGTATTTGAGCGCATTCAAATTCTACCGGACTGAGCCTGCATCGACGGGACAGTAAACACCTAGGAGTGGGAAGGAAGCGGCCGTGGCCTTAATTAAGGTGCATTTCCAGCATTTCACCGGCCAACCAATCCCCGGTAAAGTTTTAAACCGAAATAACGTTGTTGGTGAGCCCGGGCCTATCTCAGTATGTGGTGTGATCACAAGGCCTTGTCTCACTGCTGACTCCGCCCAACTCGAGGTGAAGTTCACAGTTTTCAGACGAAGGAGTAAAACTGTTCTGAACTTTGCTAAAGATGAGCCGAAGAATATTCCATCGGAGAGCGGGAGCGAAGTGTGATATTTTATAATGGCTTCCTATGGAGTACGTCTTATCGAGGTTTTGCTCTGCAATTTTCATTTACAAGTTTTTATAGTTCGATTGCCCAGTTCCGTGGCTAAATGGTTAGCGTACTGGCCTTTGGTCACCGGGATCCCAGGTTCCATTCCCGGCAGGGACGGGCAATTTTAACCATAATTATTTAATTTCGCTCGTACGGGGGCTGGGTGCATGGTCATTTTCATCATCACGACGCGCAGGTCGCCTACGGGAGTCAAGTCCTGTACCTGGTGAGCCGAACCTGTCTTTGGACACTCCCGGCACTAAAAGCCATGCGCCATGAAATTAGAGCATCATGTTTTCAAGAAAGCTGTTTATCGGCTATAAGATGAGGCTCTTCTAAATTAATTACGTCTGTTTCTAGGAAGAATTGTTGTCTATCGCGTAATTTAGTTGTCTTCATAATCTTACTTTACGACTAGTACAGCAGTGTCTTCCCACAAATACCGCACATGCCATCGGATGGTCGTCATTTGTAAGCCGATATGTCGGAGAGAGGCTCTGAGAATGATCTTGCTCTTGAAAGCTGGATGTTTTGGGTTCATAGCAAGGAAAGTATTTGTTGAATGTAACAGTACCTGCGCCATTGAAGTCTGAATTAGAAATGGGATCACTGAGAGACTGGGCGCGCGGTTTGGAGCACGTCAGGTTGCATTCGGGAGATACTGGGTTCGAATCCCACTGTCGGCAACCCTGAAGATCGTTTCCCGTGGTTTCCCACTTACACACCAAGCAAATGCTGAAGCTATACTTATCCCCCATCGTCACCGTATGACCTATCTGTGCCGGTGCCACATGAAGCAGTGTACGCCACAGCCCAATGATGTATGACGGTGTTGATGGTGATTCGTCCGTCGGATGGAGACGTAAAGCCTTGAGCATATCGCTTGTTGCTATTTGAGAGGAGTGGGCTACGTGCCGGCACCAGTCGAGCTGAACACTCTCGGCACTAAATAATACTCACGTGGGTTCTCGTTGCTCCGCAGTAGCGGCGCTAAGAACCTATGAATAATTGAAAATGGGCCCCTGGTCAATCAATCACTACTGATCTACAGTCGCCCAGGTGGCAGATTCCCTATCTGTTGTTTTCCTAGCCTTTTCCTAAATGATTTCAAAGAAACTGGAAACTTATTGAACATCTCCCTTGGTAAGTTATTCCAATCCCTAACTCCCCTTCCTATAAACGAATATTTGCCCCAATTTTTCCTCTTGAATTCCAACTTTATCCTCATATTGTGATCTTTCCTACTTTTAAAGACCCATCCAAACTTATTCGCCTACTGATGTCCTCCCGCGCCATCTCTCCACTGACAGCTCGGAACATACCACTTAGTCGAGTAGCTCGTCTCCTTTCTCCCAAGTCTTCCCAGCCCAAACTTTGCAACATTTTTGTAACGCTACTCTTCTGTCGGAAATCGCCCAAAACAAATCGAGCTGCTTTTCTTTGGATTTTTTCCAATTCCTGAATCAAGTAATCCTGGTAAGGGTCCCATACTCTAGTTGGGGTCTCACCAGAGACAAATATGCTCTCTCCCTTACATCCTTACTACAACCCCTAAATACTCTCATAACCATGTGCAGAGATCTGTACCCTTTATTTACAATCATATTTATGTGATCACCCCAATGAAGATCTTTCCTTACCGTATATTAATAGCTAGGTATTTACAATGGTCACCAAAGGGAACTTTTACCCCATCAACGCAGTAATTAAAACTGAGAGGACTTTTCCTATTTGTGAAACTCACAACCTGACTTTTATTCTCGTTTATCATCATACCATTGCCTACTGTCCATCTTACAACATTATCGAGGTCATTTTGCAGTTGCTCACAATCTTGTAACTTATTTATCACTCTGTACAGAATAACATCATCAGCGAAACGCCTTATCTCTGATTCAACTTCTTTACACATATCATTGATATATATATTATAAGAAAACATAAAGGTCCAATAATACTGTCTTGAGGAATTCCCCTCTTAATTATTACAGGGACAGATAAAGCTTCACCTTCTCTAATTCTCTGAGTTCTATTTTCTAGAAACAGAGCCACCCATTCAGTCACTCTTTTGTCTAGTCCAATTGCACTCATTTTTGCCAGTAGTCTCCCATGATCTACCCTATCAAATGCTTTAGACAGGTCAATCGCGATACTGTCCATTTGACATCCTGAATCCAAGATATCTGCTATATCTTGCTGGAATCCTACAAGTTTGGCTTCGGTGGAATAACCTTTCCTAAACCCAAAATGCCTTCTATCAAACCAGTTATTAATTTTGCAAACATATATAATCAGAAAGAATGCTTTCCCAAAGCTTACATACAATGCATGTCAAACTGACTGGCCTGTAATTTTCAGCTTTATGTCTATCACCCTTTCCTTTATACACAGGGGCTACTATTGCAACTCTCCATTCATTTGGTAAAGTTCCTTCATGCAAACAATAATCAAATTACTTCAGATATGGTACTATATCCCAACCCATTGACTGCCGAGGCTGGAAACTTTAGTATTTAAGGATTAGGTAAGCAGGATGTGTTTGTTACCGCATTTTCTCTCACTACTGGGTTCTCAGAACTCGCTAATTACTACAAAGCCTTGATTGTTTTGAGTGACAGCAAGGGATGGTTATTATTGGAAGAGTTTGGGAAACCCACATTCTTTCAGAAATAACTTCCGTATTCCTATTGAAAGAAGCTCTGCACTGCGACGGCCAAAGTTAGGAATAACGCTCTGTAATTCTGTGTTGAGTGCTGTAGCTTCATCAATATATAAAACCACTCTTCAGCTACTGAATTAAAAACAGTGACGGGCCCCTCACAAGGCATGCGGGGTCCTTATTGCCGCCACTGATTATCTGGGTTAAGGCCTCTTTATTTATTTATTTATTTATTTATTTATTTATTTATTTATTTATTTATTTATTTATTTATTTATTTATTTATTTATTTATTTATTTATTTATTTATTTATTTATTTATTTATTTATTTATTTATTTATTTATTTATTTATTTATTTATTTATTTATTTATTTATTTATTTATTTATTTATTTATTTATTTATTTATTTATTTATTTATTTATTTTTTTATTTATTTTTTTATTTATTTATTTATTTATTTATTTATTTATTTATTTATTTATTTATTTATTTATTTATTTATTTATTTATTTATTTATTTATTTATTTATTTATTTATTTATTTATTTATTTATTTATTTATTTATTTATTTATTTATTTATTTATTTATTTATTTATTTATTTATTTATTTATTTATTTATTTATTTATTTATTTATTTATTTATTTATTTATTTATTTATTTATTTATTTATTTATTTATTTATTTATTTATTTATTTATTTATTTATTTATTTATTTATTTATTTATTTATTTATTTATTTATTTATTTATTTATTTATTTATTTATTTATTTATTTATTTATTTATTTATTTATTTATTTATTTATTTATTTATTTATTTATTTATTTATTTATTTATTTATTTATTTATTTATTTATTTATTTATTTATTTATTTATTTATTTATTTATTTATTTATTTATTTATTTATTTATTTATTTATTTATTTATTTATTTATTTATTTATTTATTTATTTATTTATTTATTTATTTATTTATTTATTTATTTATTTATTTATTTATTTATTTATTTATTTATTTATTTATTTATTTATTTATTTATTTATTTATTTATTTATTTATTTATTTATTTATTTATTTATTTATTTATTTATTTATTTATTTATTTATTTATTTATTTATTTATTTATTTATTTATTTATTTATTTATTTATTTATTTATTTATTTATTTATTTATTTATTTATTTATTTATTTATTTATTTATTTATTTATTTATTTATTTATTTATTTATTTATTTATTTATTTATTTATTTATTTATTTATTTATTTATTTATTTATTTATTTATTTATTTATTTATTTATTTATTTATTTATTTATTTCTGTGGTGCGTTACTGATTCAGTGTGTCGCGCTGTGCCATGTTGGTGTTGTGAATGGAGGGCCGTGGATAGTACGGTCGTGACTTCACGTTCCTACAAGAAAGTATGATCGCTGTCAGAAACAGAACTTCACTTGCTCTGATGAAGCGAATGTCATTTGCTGGAAAGTTCGGCTTTGTTTTAATAATAAATTAGTGGCTTTTGTCCAGTTAATTATATTTATTCCTAATACTCACAATTCATGACAGGTTCTAAGTCTCCTGCGAACATCATTTCAGATCTGCGTGATGCACGTTATTTATAACTAAATACAACGAATGCGAGAGGAGTCCTGCGCAGCACAGCGACACTACAGTCAGCACTAACCAGTACTCAGACCTTAATTGTCACGCAATACTTATGAACCATATTCGACAAGAAAGTACGGTACCTCAAAGAGCGTGACAGCGAGTGCCACACACAGACGAAGAAGCCTTTTAGCATTGGCCTGAAGGAGCTAATTTTAGACTTTTATGATAAAAAAATGAGCCCATTCTACGTGATGAAGAGTAAGTGTTCTCAAGACCTAATTAGACGTTCCATCAGCATTAGTAAGTTTTAAGGCGAGGAGAGTATTTTTAGAATTTTGTTTTTCCAGGAGAATTATTAGAGTTGATATTAGGATGTGAAGACCGAGTGGAGACGCCGCTGCGGCTGTGGATCGCGAGGCGAATGCCTTCCAGTCCCACCGTCAGCTATCCTGAGAATGGTTTTCCGTGGTTTCCCATTTCCCATCCCAGGCATATGCCGGCCACAGCCACCTCCCTCCTCCTCTTTACACAATTTCATTCTCTATCGACTTCATCTTCATTACCACCTCAATTGAAGTTGGCGTCAGGAAGGGCACCTGACCGTAAAATCAGGCCATATAATTTCATCACACCTCATCCCCATAGTACCGGACAGGTAAATTAATTTCTAGACGAGTGCAGCCCTTGTGAAGCAGACCCTCCGATGAGGGTGGATGGCATCTGCCATGTGTAGTTAACTGCGCGTTATTGTGGTGTTATGTGTGGTGCGTGAGTTGCAGGGATGTTGGGGACAGCACAAACACCCAGCCCCCGGGCTACTGGAATTAACCAATGAAGGTTAAATTCCTCGATCCGGCTGGGAATCGAACCCGAGACCCTCTGAACCGAAGGCCAGTACGCTGACCACTCAGCCAACGAGTCGGGCATCGGACAGGTGTTTGGCGTACGTAAGTCATGAAGAGAGCAGTAATAATGGACTGAGGAACTTTACGTCGCACACACGGCCGTGGAACAGTGGTGTGGAAACCATCTTCAGGGCTGTCCTGCGCGCTCCTAACCGCACGGCCAACTCGCTTGGTACACACAATAGTAATTACCTTCTTTTCTTGCTATTGGTTTTACGTCGCACCGACACAGAGAGCTCTTATGGCGACGATGGGACAGGAAAGGTCTAGGAATGGGAAGGAAGCGGCCATGACCCTAATTAAGTTACCGCCCCACCATTTGCCTGGCGTGAAAATTGGAAACCACGGAAAACCATGTTCAGGGCTGCCGACAGTGGCGTCGAAATTCAATACCTCCCGGATGCGAGCTCACAGCTGCGCGCCCCTAACCGCACGGCCAACTCGCCCGGTAATAGTAATTACATCCCTCCACATAGGGCAGGAGACAGGAAGGGCATCCGGCCGTAACACAGGGCCAGATCCACATGTCCGAAAATTGCACAGGTGTGGGAAGAAGCGGCAGAACAATAACAATGGCCGTGAAGACTGTGTGTCTTGCGCTTGGACAGAGCAATAACAATGGTCCTGAAGACTGTGTGTCTTGTGCTTGGACAGAGCAATAACAATGGTCCTGAAGACTGTGTGTCTTGTGCTTGGACAGAGCAATAACAATGGTCCTGAAGACTGTGTGTCTTGTGCTTGGACAGAGCAATAACAATGGTCCTGAAGACTGTGTGTCTTGTGCTTGGACAGAGCAATAACAATGGTCCTGAAGGCTGTGTGTCATCCCCCGTGTCTTGTGCTTGGACAGAGCAATAACAATGGTCCTGAAGACTGTGTGTCTTGTGCTTGGACAGAGCAATAACAATGGTCCTGAAGACTGTGTGTCTTGTGCTTGGACAGAGCAATAACAATGGTCCTGAAGACTGTGTGTCTTGCGCTTGGACAGAGCAATAACAATGGTCCTGAAGACTGTGTGTCTTGTGCTTGGACAGAGCAATAACAATGGTCCTGAAGACTGTGTGTCTTGTGCTTGGACAGAACAATAACAATGGTCCTGAAGACTGTGTGTCTTGTGCTTGGACAGAGCAATAACAATGGTCCTGAAGACTGTGTGTCTTGTGCTTGGACAGAGCAATAACAATGGTCCTGAAGACTGTGTGTCTTGTGCTTGGACAGAGCAATAACAATGGTCCTGAAGACTGTGTGTCTTGTGCTTGGACAGAGCAATAACAATGGTCCTGAAGGCTGTGTGTCTTGTGCTTGGACAGAACAATAACAATGGTCCTGAAGACTGTGTGTCTTGTGCTTGGACAGAACAATAACAATGGTCCAGAAGACTGTGTGTCTTGTGCTTGGACAGAGCAATAACAATGGTCCTGAAGACTGTGTGTCTTGTGCTTGGACAGAGCAATAACAATGGTCCTGAAGGCTGTGTGTCTTGTGCTTGGACAGAACAATAACAATGGTCCTGAAGACTGTGTGTCTTGCGCTTGTACAGAGCAATAACAATGGTCCTGAAGACTGTGTGTCTTGTGCTTGGACAGAGCAATAACAATGGTCCTGAAGGCTGTGTGTCTTGTGCTTGGACAGAGCAATAACAATGGTCCTGAAGGCTGTGTGTCTTGTGCTTGGACAGAACAATAACAATGGTCCTGAAGACTGTGTGTCTTGTGCTTGGACAGAACAATAACAATGGTCCTGAAGACTGTGTGTCTTGTGCTTGGACAGAGCAATACCAATGGTCCTGAAGACTGTGTGTCTTGTGCTTGGACAGAGCAATAACAATGGTCCTGAAGGCTGTGTGTCTTGTGCTTGGACAGAGCAATAACAATGGTCCTGAAGACTGTGTGTATTGTGCTTGGACAGAGCAATAACAATGGTCCTGAAGGCTGTGTGTCTTGTGCTTGGACAGAACAATAACAATGGTCCTGAAGACTGTGTGTCTTGTGCTTGGACAGAACAATAACAATGGTCCTGAAGACTGTGTGTCATCCCCCGTGTCTTGTGGTTGTACAGAACAATAACAATGATCCTGAAGGCTGTGTGTCATCCCCCGTGTCTTGTGGTTCTACAGAACAATATCAATGGTCCTGAAGACTGTGTGTCATCCCCCGTGTCTTGTGGTTCTACACAACAATATCAATGGTCCTGAAGACTGTGTGTCATCCCCCGTGTCTTGTGGTTGTACAGAACAGTAACAATGGTCCTGAAGACTGTGTGTCATCCCCCGTGTCTTGTGCTTGGACAGAACAATAACAATGGTCCTGAAGACTGTGTGTCATCCCCCGTGTCTTGTGGTTGTACAGAACAGTAACAATGGTCCTGAAGACTGTGTGTCATCCCCCGTGTCTTGTGCTTGGACAGAACAATAACAATGGTCCTGAAGACTGTGTGTCATCCCCCGTGTCTTGTGGTTGTACAGAACAGTAACAATGGTCCTGAAGACTGTGTGTCATCCCCCGTGTCTTGTGGTTGTACAGAACAATAACAATGGTCCTGAAGACTGTGTGTCATCCCCCGTGTCTTGTGGTTGTACAGAACAGCAACAATGATCCTGAAGGCTGTGTGTCATCCCCCGTGTCTTGTGGTTGTACAGAACAATAACAATGATCCTGAAGACTGTGTGTCATCCCCCGTGTCTTGTGGTTGTACAGAACAGTAACAATGATCCTGAAGGCTGTGTGTCATCCCCCGTGTCTTGTGGTTGTACAGAACAGTAACAATGATCCTGAAGGCTGTGTGTCATCCCCCGTGTCTTGTGGTTGTACTGAACAATATCAATGGTCCTGAAGACTGTGTGTCATCCCCCGTGTCTTGTGGTTGTACAGAACAATAACAATGATCCTGAAGGCTGTGTGTCATCCCCCGTGTCTTGTGGTTCTACAGAACAATATCAATGGTCCTGAAGACTGTGTGTCATCCCCCGTGTCTTGTGGTTCTACAGAACAATATCAATGGTCCTGAAGACTGTGTGTCATCCCCCGTGTCTTGTGGTTGTACAGAACAGTAACAATGGTCCTGAAGACTGTGTGTCATCCCCCGTGTCTTGTGCTTGGACAGAACAATAACAATGGTCCTGAAGACTGTGTGTCATCCCCCGTGTCTTGTGGTTGTACAGAACAGTAACAATGGTCCTGAGGACTGTGTGTCATCCCCCGTGTCTTGTGCTTGGACAGAACAATAACAATGGTCCTGAAGACTGTGTGTCATCCCCCGTGTCTTGTGGTTGTACAGAACAGTAACAATGGTCCTGAAGACTGTGTGTCATCCCCCGTGTCTTGTGGTTGTACTGAACAATATCAATGGTCCTGAAGACTGTGTGTCATCCCCCGTGTCTTGTGGTTGTACAGAACAATAACAATGGTCCTGAAGACTGTGTGTCATCCCCCGTGTCTTGTGGTTGTACAGAACAGTAACAATGATCCTGAAGGCTGTGTGTCATCCCCCGTGTCTTGTGGTTGTACAGAACAATAACAATGATCCTGAAGACTGTGTGTCATCCCCCGTGTCTTGTGGTTGTACAGAACAGTAACAATGATCCTGAAGGCTGTGTGTCATCCCCCGTGTCTTGTGGTTGTACTGAACAATATCAATGGTCCTGAAGACTGTGTGTCATCCCCCGTGTCTTGTGGTTGTACAGAACAGTAACAATGATCCTGAAGGCTGTAGTCATTTAGGCCTATCAACATCCTCTGTGGACTTAGTAAGGTACTAGAAAAAATTATTCATGAGCAGATATGTGAATATCTGTCTAAATACAATATTCTAAATCCCTACCAATCTGGCTTCAAGAAGTGCCATATTGCTACTACTGCTTTACTGAAGGTTACAGATGATATACGCACGGCCATCGATAAGTGACAGCTTACTGTCTTATGTGTCTTTGATTTCTCTAAGGCATTTGATGCTGTTAATCATGAGGTTTTTATTTTGCTAAGCTGAAGTCAATTGGCTTTTCCCAAAGTGCTCTGTCGTGGTTTGAATCATATCTGTCAAATATATCACAAAGAGTCCCGTTTATTAACGAACGATCCTCTAGCTGGGAATCAGTAAAATGTGGCGTACCACAAGGATCAGTCCTCGGTCTTTATGCTTTTCTATTTATATTAATGACATATCTGAAGTCTTTAAAAGTAGTACATTTCACATGTATGCTGATGACTCACAAGCTTACTTCCACTTTTGTCCTACTAACGCATCTTCTTGTATAATGAATTTTAATCATGACATCTCTCGATTGATGGAATGGAGCGCAAATCATAACCTCCAATTAAATGTGGCTAAGACCCAGCTTATTCGCATAGGTTACACAAAACTCCTGAAAACTGTTGACTTCAGATCACTCCCAGCAATACATATTCTAGATACATATATTCATTATATAGACACCGTTAACAATCTAGGTCTAATTTTCGACAGACACTTATCCTGGTCTGATCATACGTCAAATGTAATCCGAAAAGTTGTTGAGTCGAATTTAACTTTGTTACTCTGATGACGAGCATTGACAACGTAGTGCGTTTGTTCGCTTTTACTTGACAATGTACTGGTTCATGATTGTAGATGTATTATTGCTGTTATTCGAGTGCTTTAGGAAGCTCAGAATGACCTCCTTCTTATCCCTCTGCCACCTTCTGACGAAATATCCCAGTCTTTTAAAAATGTGGCACTTTGCACCATTCTACTGCTTGGTAACGGTGTCAGAATGAGACTCTCCGTGGCTCAGGCGGCAGCGCGCCGGCATCTAACCGTTGGGATTCGTGGTTCAAATCCTGGTCACTCCAGAGCGGAGATGGGAGAGGAATTTCTCTGCGTACTCCGATTTCCACTGGCATCTTTTATTCGATTATGCCGCACGATATGTTTAATATTTACTTGAAGAGGCAGAAGATATTAAATATTTGTAGGCCTTCGGTGGAGATGCAGGCGTTAGTAACTCTTTATGAAGGAGAAATTTTCTCTCATCACTCGAAACGATTTGAGGAAGAAAGGGGTTAAAAGCTATTTCATCTCATTAATTGATTTTAAGATTTGTTAGTTTGGGAAAGAAATAAAAGATTTTTGAATAACTGTGACGAGCAGTATGTTTTCTGGAAGAAGGGTCACCGCTCATCAACGGGTGTTTTGATGCCAGGCCCCTTAACCTTGGGGTGTCGCGCTGCGGTCTTCTCTTGTTACTCTGTCTGTGACTGTTGTAGGACATATTTCTTCCCCCACCATCCTCTAGTGTTTGCAGCGCTCCCTAGTTGCTATTTTGTTGCCGCTGTGGATGTTTATGTGGGTGCGGGCGACTACTGTCGTTTGTTAAATTTGGTTCTAACACTGCACGCGCGACAATTATTTGACTGGTGTTGTGAGTGGAAATGGATCCCGAAGAAGTTGATAGAATAAACAAATTGATTGATAGTGTGGAAGAGGGAGAGAAACGTAATGAAACATGACGAAAACTACAAGTTAGTGCAAGGAAGAGGGTTTTTGATGACGATGTGAATGGTACAAAAGAGGCGTGCAATATTTTAGAAGAAGAAGACGACGACATCGACAATTTTCTTGAAGAAAGTGATCACTACACGATGATTCTGAAGATGAAAATAGGGATATATCAGAGAACAGGGTTCTACCAGAAAAGAGAGCAATACCTCAATACACTGGAAACGACAAGATAACTAAGTGGGGCATTCATTGTACTAGGTCTAAGGACTAAGCCAGAAGACATAATATAGTATCGCAGTTGCCTCGCCCGTTAAATTTAGCTCGTAATGTAACATCTCCCATTGAATCATGGCAGTTATTCTTCCGTGATGATGTGCTTGACCAAATTGTATGTTACACAAATCTATGGATTGGAATGAGACTAGAAAATTACCAAAGGCCTCGGGATGCCCCAGACACAAGTCGTCGCACAGAAATCTAAAATATTACTGCTTTGCGGTTTGACGATTTCACAAGCAGGGTAGATCGTCAGAAATCGGACAAATTCACAGCCTTTCGGGAGGTGTGGGAGGAATTGGTCGAACATTGCAAATCGTATTCACTCAAAGTGTGCTTGACGCGTTCCGTGGCAGATGCCCTTTTCGTCAATGTATAGAAAATAAGCCGGCGAAATGAGGTTTAAAAATATTTGCACTTGCAGATGCGAGGACCTTCCATACGTACACCATGGAGGTATATACAGGGAAACAACGAGATGGACCCTAAAGTGGTAAAGAGAGACTAGTACAGCCGATTTCTGGCACTGGCCACGGAGAATTGGTATACGTCAGTGCCATTAGCTCAGCGTCTTCTGGCCAACCACAGACTTACTCTGGTTGGAACGATAAAGAAAACAAACGGGAAATAGCTCCCGTCTTTGTTCAAACAAAAACCGGACCGGAAGGAAGCAGCATGTTTGTCCGCGTTATTGTCGTATGTTCCCACAACAGCGATGACAATGATGAGGCAGAGAAACCTGGAACATTCACTTTTTACAACCCAACTAAAGCGGGAGTGGATGTCGCTGATAAACTGAAAGCCTTATACAGTATCATGAACGAGCAACAGTTTCATGATGCTACAAAACAAAGTTGACATAAACCGTGGTTCGTTTTTGAAGGCACTAGCAACTGAGCTACGCCACGATTACTTGCAGTATCGCTTCTCTCTTGAAAATATTCCCCTACGAATTAAGCTGAGACTACGGGATATTCTTGGGACAGAAGGAGAAGAAGAAAGGCCTGAAAGGAATAACCTAAACCTGGGAGAACAGGAAACAGAAAGGCGAAGACTTCGTGTGCTACCTGCTATCTGTACATATGTCGAGCCTGCAGTATGGGGACAGCAGATGAAGATGAAGAAGGTAGTTTTGTTATCTATTTAATTAGCAGCTCACGAATACAATGAAGGATGATAAGTAAATTATCATTAGTGAACAGTAAATCTCTAATTGCTCTTACCCTTCAATTTGTTGTAGCCTTTACTATTGCACTCTATACCTTATTTCTACTGACAGTTGTAGTACATTGTACTGTACAATGTTTACCGGTTTACTTTTGTGAATTCTGTGAATCTATATTCTTCCCATTTCACTGTTTCTGTGTGTGTTTTAAAGTAGAACGTAACGTTAGTTACTGTATTATTTTAACACTGTTTAAATGTAAACAAATAATATTTGTATTTTTAATGATGCGAATAGAGAGTAAACAAAAATACAAAACCATAAGAAAATTAATAGCAAATTGAAATACAAAAACGATAGGGAATTCTTGCGGTCTTTTCCGACGACTCACGTTACACGAGACGTGCCGAGGGTTAAGAAGTAACACTAAAATAAGAACTTCGAGAAGAATGTTATATTTGTACCGAATAATTTGTTTTCAAACATTTCTCAAAATACTAGCTTGGTGCACTAAACACCTCAAATCAGTTCTGCAAAAAATAGCCTGCCACAATGTGGAAGAAATAATCTTTATAATCTTTGAAATGAAAGTGGTTTCACGTCCAGTGTGGGAAAACGGAGAGTTGTGACATACATGGTGCAAGCTTGTGAAATGAAGTTCTCCTGTACAGAAAACAAGGAAGGACACGATCAGATACGTCAGCTGACCATGGAGGAACGGCTGAGTGTTGCAAGGCTGAAGCGGATGCAGGTGACTCGCAACACCAAGGAAGTACGGTATTTTGAAGGGACGAAGACCAATTGGACACCCTAGAGAAAGATAAGGAAGAGAGGAGAAACATGGGATGCCCTAGAGAGAACACCAGGACCGTAATAAACATCCTACCCGGCTCGCTGGTGTTGATGATGAAGGCAGATTCTAAACGTTGTGGAAGAATCTCTTTAAAGCCCTCTGCTGTTGAATATTCAAGCAGCACACCGCCCACTCTGTACGTGTTGCCATTCACTTTCACTGAATTACTTGACCTTCTCCCGGTAGTCATCCATTATTCAGACGGCCGCGATATCCACTGAGTGCGAACAAGGGACCTCTGGCTTGTATTGAAGAATGCGATGGAATTCTAAAATACACGAATTAAAAATATTCAGCTTTTCCCCTCCCCCTGTGGGTGGGAGCGGTAGACTAACACCCACGGTATCCACTGCCTGTCGTAGGAGGCGACTAAAAGGCGCTCCAGGAGCTATGAACATGGGAGTGTCGCTTGGCGACCACGTGGCCCTGAGGTGAGTCCTTAGCGTTGATTCCACTTACTCGTGCCAGACTCCTCACTTTGATCTGACCTATACGACCTTCCTTGGTCAACTCTTGTTCTTTTCCAATCCTGACGGTATTAGGTTTCAAGGGCTAACGCGTCTTTCATTTTCCTTGTTTGACCGATACCTTCATTTTTTGAAGTGTCGGATTCGTTCCATTTTCCCGTTGGATAAGTGTTAATAGCGGATGGTTGGCTAGTTGTGCTTCCCTATGAAACAATAATCATCACCACCATTAGTAATGTTTGTACAATTTTACTTCCTTTTGAAACAAAAATGACCGGGCGAGTTTGGCGCGCGGCAGTGATCTTGCATCCTCGATATAGTGGGTTCGAATCCCACTGTCGGCAGCCCTGAAGATGGTTTTCCGTGGTTTCCCATTTTCACAGCAGGCTTTACCTTAATTAAGGCCACGGTTGCTTCCTCCCAACTCGTAGGCCTTTCCTATCCCATCTTCGCCATAAGACCTATCTGTGTGACGTAAAGCCACTAGATAAAACCAATCATCACCACCATCAGTGTTAATAGAGGATGTTGTACTTCCCCTTAAAACAACAATCAGCACCATCACTACTCACTATCGGTTGAAAATCTGGTAAAATCCCTCGTGGAGCTCCAAGAAGCGCTATTGTACAAGAACTATGAATGGCTTTTGTGCCAACGTTAAAGCAGGTAGGGTGATGCTTCCTGAACTATGATCCCTATTTCAAAGCCCGTGTTCTGTCTCACTTGAAAAGCCGCAAATACTCCCCTTTCTGTATTTATGGGTTGCCTGGGGCGGAGCTGGTGGTTTTCGGCTAGAACAATCTTCTAATTTCGTGATTAACGTTACTGTAGAAAAGATAAATGATATTAAAAATGAGCCGGAAAAGAAATTTAATCTCACATTTGTTCTGCATAGTCGATCTCAGGACCTCGGCATCATGAGCACATCGCAGTCTTCTGATCGACTGAGTAACTAACTGAAATAATGTTAATGTTGAGAACATCTCGTAGGAGACAAAGAAGGTACCTCGAAAAACGTAACATTAGCAATTTCCTTAATTGTGAATAGTTGTATCGAAAGAAATAAACACATTTTGAAAATCATTTTCAGCCTAAATGCAGTTCCAGAAAAACAGCCTGGATTCACATCCGAGCCGAATTAACTTACTTACATAACTCTTGCTGTAATATGCTCCTGGGTTTATTACCCTCAAGCGTCTTCTTGATTTGTTGAGAAATGTAGCTATAAAGGCTGAAGTGAAGCTCCTGGTGGTAGAAAAAGGCAAACTGCTAATATAATTGACCGGATAACCAGGATTAAGAAAGGGGTTGTAATTTTTAGGAATAAATAAAGAATATATTCTCATACATTATTTACCTAAAATTCGTAGCTCATATCCCTGGGGTGTTCTCAACATTCATTTCCTTGCCCGAAGAGCTGGAACTGGCGACTCGATATTTATTTAGGAAAAACCAAACAATAAACCTTAAATGGAATTATGTTACGTCAACAACGAAAAAGAACCAAGCGCAGAAAAATCCGTGAAAAAAATTGAAATTAGCCATGCATTGTCTCGCGAGCTCAGTGCTACCGTACGTAGAAAAGAAAAGAACCGTGAAAACTGAAGGTAAATTACAAATTAAACTGTAGCGTAACTTGCTACGATGTGAAAGTTTGGTTTGTCGGACATTGATCCCCAAATTTTTGAGCTATTGTGAGACTATCCACGGATTTAAAGTACCCAAACATGGTACCAGATAATCATCGAATGGGTCCTTGAACCGATCGTTAACTTGTAGCCAGTAAAATGTGCTTCCACAAGGACAACGCTCTATAGTTCAGTTTAAAAATAACTGCAATAAAACTGACATTATGACCATGTGAAATAATAATAATAATAATAATGGTGGTGATGATTCAAGTAAGCACCAGAAAAACTCTTGTGCCAGAATGACATTGAGGCTCTGTTATAAACTCAAACAGTTACATTTCAATGAATTAATAATGATACTTATTAATCTTAAGGTTCATACAGCCAAATAAAAAAATTGAAAATATATGCTAAAAATAAGCATTCGAAATGAATTGAATAAAAATTTCACATGGCCTCAAATGAACGTTTCAGTTTTTGTTCACAGATGGACAATTGAGATACGCCTAAAAAATAAAAATGCATATTTACATATTTGTCGTTTTAGCATTCCACCACACTATAAAGATTATCTCACATGTGAACAAATACTAAGTAATAGGCCTCAGTACCGCTGAGTCGAAAAATGTACAGAAACAAAATATTTACAACCATTATTCAACAATAAAATCTTACGCTTAAAATCGCCAAGATTAAAAATAGAAAGAACGCGGAATATGAAAAACAAATCACTAACCGTCGCCTAGTGTTCAGAGCTAGGATTTCATGTGGTAAATTCGGTGAAGTGGATCCTGAATGTGTACACGAGCTGATTCACCGTCGACGACTATCCTCTATCTACTGTCGCACCGACATACACATGTCTTATGGCGACCATGGGAGTGGGAAGGAAGCGGCCGTGGCCTTAATTAATGTACAGCCCCAGTATTTGCCTCGTGTGAAAATGGGAAACCACGGAAAACATTTTCAGCGCTGTCGACAGTGGGGTTCGAACCCACTATCTCCCGAACACTGGATATTGGCCGCACTTAAGCGACTGGAGCTATCGAGCTCGGTAGAAGTAAATTATAAATAATCATAACCAAGGAAAACTACCGATGTAATCTTATTAGGGCCGTTCAGAAAGAAACGAGCCAGGGGCTGTAAAATAAAAACCGCTGAAAGGATCGCAATGCGGAAGAAGGTGCAGCCCGTATAATAGCGCTGAGGTCCTACGAGGGTGCACAGAGCGAGCGCACCCAGTCGTGCTGACAACAGTGAAGTGGAGAGCAAAGGGGTGCAGAGCTTGTATAATGGTGTGTCAGTGCGCAGTGACGTCACGCTGGGAGCAAAGCAGGAAGGCGCTGTGAAGAGTGCGCATCGCTCAAATATGTTAGTCCTGTCGATTTATGTAATGAATGTCTTATACATAGGCGTCACAGCTCTAGCAGCTTGTAATTTTTGACATTTTCTTGGACGTTTTTCTACGTGAATATAAGAGAATCTTCATCCTGTTTAATTGTTTTAAGCGAATATAAGATCTTGTGCGCGCTAAGGTTAAAATCACTTCGAGGAATTTCCACTGCTGGCGGTAATTGCTTCTTGGTTCTCTCTGTCAGTTTGTCAAACATGCAGGGTTCCCCGCAAAGGTAATTACCGTGAAGGTCATTACATTCTTTCTCCAGTAAATTTGTAACATCCAGTAAATCGTCACTGGGACTCGTTAAATTTCCTTTTGACATACATTGGAGCACTTGTTGCGAAACTTGTGCCAGCAATGTTCCTGAGTAACTGTTTCTTTTGATAGCTTCGAGCACATCTGGAGTCATTTGCCATGTCCACCTCGTTTAAACTCAGACTGAACGAAAATATTAGCATTAGTTTCCTCTTCCTCGTAATTCTCTCCGTTTTCATTATCCAAGCCTTTGCTTAGCTGAACCAGCATGGTTTGTTTAAAGTTGCCGTCATCATTACGTAAATGATCATAATCATGTAGTGGTTTAATTAAACTATCGCTGTTGTCCACGGTGTTCTTATTCTGAGTAAACACAGCAACAGAATATACTCTACCACCCTAATCTGTGTTTGAAGTCCAAGAAACTTGGATGATCATGAGGACCTCCCATTCCTCCTATGTATGAAAATAAATGTTCAATAACGTCCTGATTCAAGCGATATGTTAATATATACTCCAGGCCGTATTTAGAGACCAGGTACCGATACATTTCTATCAGGGACGCATTGTTAAGTAGGATTCCTTTCTGGAAGGATAACAAAGACTTATGCTTTTCAACGGTCATTGCTAACACTTGTTCCGTCACCTTGCTTAAAAGAGCATTCTGGTTTGTCAAATCTGTGCCAAAAGCATTAACACCCGAAAGGGCTCCAAATTTTGCCCACGAATTGAAAAGATCGAACCAGTCGTTGAACAGCTGTACTAGGAGAGCAACTTGCATCAAGCCGTGGCTGCCACAATGTTCTGTCCTAGACAATAACTGAGCAGCACATCGTACCTTTTGTCTCTGAGATCCAGACACGTCTAAATGGTACCTAGTAACCTTGTGAGCAAGTCTTATTTCACTGCTTGATGCGCAAACCACTTTTTCAAAAGCTGATCTGTCTATTACTGCACCATTCACATTGAAACCTTGATCAAGTAGATGATTTCGCACAAGCTTCAGTAAATGCGGCGCATCTGCATAAAAGATGTTTCAGTGACTCTTCACTAGGATGATGTATTGTATCCAATGTTCAGTCCTGAATAAAGTTTCATACTCCCACCACCCATGTCACAAGCTATGGCAACAACAATGAAACCGATATTGTACAATTCTAAAAGTATTTCGCGCAAAATTGCTTGTGTATCACCTGATCAAATTTATAATAGGTGGGTTGTTCCTATACTTTAACTACGCCTCTTGCTATGACAGTTTGACAAGTCTTGTGTGGTCCTACCCTTTGTTGCAGTTTCGATATATACATTTCATCAAATACCGGAACAGTCAAACGCTCCCTGGGCCTTGGTTTTCATTAGAACAAGCACATCGCGTAGTGCATTGAGACATGGCGCCCATGAAGGAGCCGGAAATGATGTGCTCTTAGGTAACGGTATGCCTTCGCTGTGACATCGCTGCTGCTATATTGTCTGAAGTCCAACGAACTCTTTTACTTTCACTTTTATTTTCACGGGTCATTAACACTTTTATTTGCCCTGGAGAAAAGATATGACCGAATATTGAAGCTATTCTCTCAGAAATGTCATTTGCCTTTTTTAGCTGTTGCAGTAATTCCCCTTCATTCTTCAATAGCTGTTCACATTTTTTCCGTAAGTCACTATTTTCTCTTTCCAACAGTAGGATCTTGCTTCTCAAATCTTTCAGTTCGTTAGTTCCATTGTCTCCGTTGTAGTCCTCCTTTGCTTCAGTTCCATCTTCCCTGCAATCAACATAGACACGTTATTTATTCTTTCAGTTGAAAAAAGTGGGAATGTTACATTTAAACATGTATTTATTGTACTGTATTTCTTCACTCACCTGTTCAAATCAGCAGTCGGCGATCTTAGAAGCTCAACTACATCCTTATGTCGATTTCTCTGTTTTGCCCCTTCAACCCTCCTGTCATTATTAGGAGTTAATATATTTCGTGCTAGTGGTAAATTCTCAGTGGGAACTGCATCCGGTTTTAAATTACGGCTGTTTTTATTTCGATAATTTAGTAATTGTTGTCTTAGAGGGATTTCAAAGCACGTCGTAACAAAATGAAGCGAGCAAACTCGACCTAAAGCAATAAGATACTTTTGTATTAATTTAATACAGCATATATTAAATAACGACAATAATAATTTATCATATTTTATAAATACGTACCATGTTTCAAACTAAATTTGTCATTGCGCCGACATACGTTTTCCCACAGTGTGGCAAGGTCTTCATTTTTTGGGAATGAAAAATACTTTATGTCTGATCCTTTGGTTTTTCTGGAGTGGCTAAAACAACCTGCTACTGCACAGCCCGGCATTCTCAAAAGTGTGATCCGTGTGCACTAACGAGAACACTAACAGAGCTTCTGGCACGTAGATAACGCAGCGGCAAGCCCTGTGGCCGTGGAGCCAGAGCGTTTCCTGACGGAGCGAAATATCATCGAAGAACGTCACAAATGAAGCATGTCTGTCGCAAAAGTCAAGGCGATTGAGGGAAGGCCGATGATGCGCGGTCTAGAACGACACACCGCATTACGGATGCAGGTGGTTTGAGTTATGGTAGCGGCGAGTGCGCCCTCACAATATTCAATCTCTCACTTGAACATCTGCTGCGCTGTGCCGATTAGTGATGGGACATTCGATTCATTTTACTGAATCGATTCATTTGATTCCGTTCACGTTACTGAATCGATACAGTGATCCGATTCACGGCTCATTGGTCACCGCTCGTACTGCATCTGTGTAGTATGTGCTAGTAAGACAGCAGCAACAGCATTCAGTGCTCGCAGCTGCCATCTGCTCTTCATACTATGAACTCCTTTCTTAGAAAAAATGCTAGTTACTCTAATACATCGAAGGTTTCCGGCGACGCAGGGTGGGAAAGGTTAGAATTAGGAAGGTAGCAGCCATGGCCTGAATTAAGGTACAGTCCCAGCATTTCCTGGTGTGAAAATGGAGAAACTACGGAAAACCATCTTAACGGCTGCCGACGGTGGGATTCGAACCCACCATCCCCCGAATGCAAGCGCATACCCACGCGATATTAACCGCACGACAACTCGCTCAGTCATTTTTGAAAATATGTATTTTTCTATCAGCTGAGGATTTTTTTAAATCGTCATAGTTTGTATAGGCTACCCGAGATGTACAGTAGCCCGCTGGTTTTCTGATTCAACATACTGTTATTGCGTCTGTCCACATATGATTGAAGTCTTGTGCAACGATGTGACATATGAACTGAGAGAATACTGAGCCGTTCTTCCCGATATAAAACAGGTACTTTTGAGTGGTCACGAGCATGACTCATAATCATAGGGCAGACTAGAGTCGACTTTAATTGTCAAAAGTCAACTAAGTTATAATACTAAGATTCATTAAACTAATAAATAGTATAACCTAATAGCCTACCTACTTACTAGCTACTTCAGAATTATGTTGTGACTACCTTTTTAACACTGGAAATAAATCCATCTATTATTTAAAGCTCCCTGTAAGAAGAGGACAGTGAATGCAAATGGGTATTATTTTCAAATGAGCTGAGCTCGAGAGTCCATTATAGCATACGATTCTTTCAGTGTAGCATGGCTCACTGTATGCCTCACTGCAGTGAGCCGATAAGGAGCCGTGTGTATCTTGTGTCTCACTGAGTCGTGCTCGTTCACGATTCTTTCAGTGTACCATGACTCACTGTATGTCTCGCTGCAGCGGAAGCTCGGCTCTCCGCGTGTCCAGTGAGCCGATAAGGAGCCGTGTGTATCATGTGTCTCACTGAGGCGCGCTCGTTCACGATTCTTTCGGTGTACTTGGCTCACTGTATGTCTCGCTGCAGCGGAAGCTCGGCTCCCCGTCAACGTGCAGTGAGTGCGCCACTCAGCACTGTCCGCTGGGAGTAAACTGAATCATGTGCCGTGAGCTCGCCGTTCCTGTGAATCGATTCACTCGGACACTTGAATGAATCGATACACTGCTTCGAATCATGCATTCAGTAGCCAACACTAGTGCCGATGAAGTTCGCTGGACACGAGACATGGTGACTTCACTTCGAACCCGAGTCAAAGTCTCTAGTGAAAGCATACAGGATCGTCGCCACCCAAGAAATCCAAGATGAGGTAAAGCAGGCTCCGAGAGGCTCGGACGACGCCCCAGACGGCCATGCACCGTCTTGTGTGGCTGTGCGACACTTTTGAAGTAAGTAGAGGCTCGTTTCTCTTTGAATGGTCCTAATATATATCTGACTGAATATGACTGAAAGAAATGAAATGGCGTATGGCTTTTAGTGCCGGGAGTGTCCGAGGAAATGTTCGGCTCGCCAGGTGCAGGTCTTTCGATTTGACTCCCGCAGGCGACCTGCGCGTCGTGATGAGGATGAAATAATGATGAAAACGACACATACACCCAGTCTCCGTGCCGGCGAAATTAACCAATGATGGTTAAAATTGCCGACCCTGCCGGGAATCGAACCCGGGACCCCTGTGACCAAAGGCCAGCACGCTAACCATTTAGCCATGGAGCCGGACTATGACTGAACTCGAAGTTTATCACAACGGGTTACTTGTAAGGATCCTCGCTACCTACAACTTTGGTGGCTACTTATGAGGATTCAACCTGCTTACAACGTTGGTGGTTATTTTCGAAAATACAAATAATTCTTTCATTTTAAAAATGTTACTCTCCTTATACAACATTCTCAGTCGAAATACTGAACTCAACGTGAAGTTATTGACGTGAAGAAACTTGGCATGACTCCATAGCCCATCTACTCTTCAAATTCCTGACGCCTAAGAACGATGTACCGCCGCTAAGCTTCACTTCCAATCGTTGGAAAATTCTCATGGATCTACAGTATCACGTAAATTTATAACTACGTGGACGAAAATTGCTGCAGACACTTGTACAACTCCAAACTACTGGACGCTCAGCAGTACACGCCTGCTCCAAATGTGATCACAGAAACTTCACCCTCCACATTCATTGATAACTATCGGTGATCGTGTGCACCAGCTCGCATAACGCTCACCTGAGTTTGAACCGCGACGCACGGGAAACAAATGAGTACGTGCTGTCGCCATTCGGGGTTTGCAACTAATTTGCATAAAATATATCGCTCATAACCATGTGCACAGACCTGTACCCTTTATTAGCAATCATATTTATGTGATTACCGCAATGAATATATTTCCTTATATCAACACCCAGAGACTCACAATGATCCCCAAAAGGGACTTTCACCCCATCAACGCAGTAATTAAAACTGAGAGGACTTTTGCTATTTGCGAAACTCACAACGTGACTTTTAATCCTGTTTCTTCCTGTGCACATTGTGATTGAAAATAACGAAAGCGATTGTGCATGCCAAACTGAGCATCCCATAAAGTATAGAGAGTGGCCAGTCACCACATAGCGTACAGTTATTTCTGGCTTGCTGATGGCGCAATCGACTGTCCTTGGTGCACGGATGATAACTAAGGCTCGAAAGTTCATGCCCTAAAAATGTAAGAAATATGCAAGCAAATAAGCTCTTAAAAACTTGAAAATATGCCAATCAATATGCACTATTAAAATGAAAAATTAGCAGTAGACAAGTCAGCTTAGTATTGACAATAATAAACTTGTTGGAGATTGAAGCAGAAGTGTTCCCGCTGTCGGTGATGAATTGCAGTTCGCAGCCATCACTTTGTACAAGTGTTCCCGCTGTTAGTGCTGAGTGCAGTTCACAGCCATCACTTTGTACAAGTGTTCCCGCTGAGTGCAGTTCACAATCATCACTTTGTACAAGTGTTCCCGCTGTTAGTGCTGAGTGCAGTTCACAATCATCACTTTGTACAAGTGTTCCCGCTGTTAGTGCTGAGTGCAGTTCACAGCCATCACTTTGTACAAGTGTTCCCGCTGTTAGTGCTGAGTGCAGTTCACAGCCATCACTTTGTACAAGTGTTCCCGCTGTTAGTGCTGAGTGCAGTTCACAATCATCACTTTGTACAAGTGTTCCCGCTGTTAGTGCTGAGTGCAGTTCACAGCCATCACTTTGTACAAATGTTCCCGCTGTTAGTGCTGAGTGCAGTTCACAGCCATCACTTTGTACAAGTGTTCCCGCTGTTAGTGCTGAGTGCAGTTCACAGCCATCACTTTGTACAAGTGTTCCCGCTGTTAGTGCTGAGTGCAGTTCACAGCCATCACTTTGTACAAGTGTTCCCGCTGTTAGTGCTGAGTGCAGTTCACAATCATCACTTTGTACAAGTGTTCCCGCTGTTAGTGCTGAGTGCAGTTCACAGCCATCACTTTGTACAAGTGTTCCCGCTGAGTGCAGTTCACAATCATCACTTTGTACAAGTGTTCCCGCTGTTAGTGCTGAGTGCAGTTCACAGCCATCACTTTGTACAAGTGTTCCCGCTGAGTGCAGTTCACAGCCATCACTTTGTACAAGTGTTCCCGCTGTTAGTGCTGAGTGCAGTTCACAGCCATCACTTTGCACAAGTGTTCCCGCTGTTAGTGCTGAGTGCAGTTCACAGCCATCACTTTGTACAAGTGTTCCCGCTGAGTGCAGTTCACAGCCATCACTTTGCACAAGTGTTCCCGCTGTTAGTGCTGAGTGCAGTTCACAATCATCACTTTGTACAAGTGTTCCCGCTGTTAGTGCTGAGTGCAGTTCACAGCCATCACTTTGTACAAGTGTTCCCGCTGTTAGTGCTGAGTGCAGTTCACAATCATCACTTTGTACAAGTGTTCCCGCTGTTAGTGCTGAGTGCAGTTCACAGCCATCACTTTGTACAAGTGTTCCCGCTGTTAGTGCTGAGTGCAGTTCACAATCATCACTTTGTACAAGTGTTCCCGCTGTTAGTGCTGAGTGCAGTTCACAGCCATCACTTTGTACAAGTGTTCCCGCTGTTAGTGCTGAGTGCAGTTCACAGCCATCACTTTGCACAAGTGTTCCCGCTGTTAGTGCTGAGTGCAGTTCACAATCATCACTTTGTACAAGTGTTCCCGCTGTTAGTGCTGAGTGCAGTTCACAATCATCACTTTGTACAAGTGTTCCCGCTGTTAGTGCTGAGTGCAGTTCACAATCATCACTTTGTACAAGTGTTCCCGCTGTTAGTGCTGAGTGGAGTTCACAGCCATCACTTTGTACAAGTGTTCCCGCTGAGTGCAGTTCACAATCATCACTTTGTACAAGTGTTCCCGCTGTTAGTGCTGAGTGCAGTTCACAGCCATCACTTTGTACAAGTGTTCCCGCTGTTAGTGCTGAGTGCAGTTCACAGCCATCACTTTGCACAAATGTTCCCGCTGAGTGCAGTTCACAATCATCACTTTGCACAAGTGTTCCCGCTGTTAGTACTGAGTGCAGTTCACAGCCATCACTTTGTACAAGTGTTCCCGCTGAGTGCAGTTCACAATCATCACTTTGTACAAGTGTTCCCGCTGTTAGTGCTGAGTGCAGTTCACAATCATCACTTTGCACAAGTGTTCCCGCTGAGTGCAGTTCACAATCATCACTTTGTACAAGTGTTCCCGCTGTTAGTGCTGAGTGCAGTTCACAGCCATCACTTTGTACAAGTGTTCCCGCTGAGTGCAGTTCACAATCATCACTTTGTACAAGTGTTCCCGCTGTTAGTGCTGAGTGCAGTTCACAATCATCACTTTGCACAAGTGTTCCCGCTGTTAGTGCTGAGTGCAGTTCACAATCATCACTTTGTACAAGTGTTCCCGCTGTTAGTGCTGAGTGCAGTTCACAGCCATCACTTTGTACAAGTGTTCCCGCTGAGTGCAGTTCACAATCATCACTTTGTACAAGTGTTCCCGCTGTTAGTGCTGAGTGCAGTTCACAGCCATCACTTTGCACAAGTGTTCCCGCTGTTAGTGCTGAGTGCAGTTCACAGCCATCACTTTGTACAAGTGTTCCCGCTGTTAGTGCTGAGTGCAGTTCACAATCATCACTTTGTACAAGTGTTCCCGCTGAGTGCAGTTCACAATCATCACTTTGTACAAGTGTTCCCGCTGTTAGTGCTGATTGCAGTTCACAATCATCACTTTGTACAAGTGTTCCCGCTGAGTGCAGTTCACAATCATCACTTTGTACAAGTGTTCCCGCTGTTAGTGCTGAGTGCAGTTCACAATCATCACTTTGTACAAGTGTTCCCGCTGAGTGCAGTTCACAGCCATCACTTTGTACAAGTGTTCCCGCTGAGTGCAGTTCACAATCATCACTTTGTACAAGTGTTCCCGCTGTTAGTGCTGAGTGCAGTTCACAGCCATCACTTTGTACAAGTGTTCCCGCTGTTAGTGCTGAGTGCAGTTCACAATCATCACTTTGTACAAGTGTTCCCGCTGTTAGTGCTGAGTGCAGTTCACAATCATCACTTTGTACAAGTGTTCCCGCTGAGTGCAGTTCACAATCATCACTTTGTACAAGTGTTCCCGCTGTTAGTGCTGAGTGCAGTTCACAATCATCACTTTGTACAAGTGTTCCCGCTGAGTGCAGTTCACAGCCATCACTTTGTACAAGTGTTCCCGCTGAGTGCAGTTCACAATCATCACTTTGTACAAGTGTTCCCGCTGTTAGTGCTGAGTGCAGTTCACAGCCATCACTTTGTACAAGTGTTCCCGCTGAGTGCAGTTCACAATCATCACTTTGTACAAGTGTTCCCGCTGTTAGTGCTGAGTGCAGTTCACAGCCATCACTTTGTACAAGTGTTCCCGCTGAGTGCAGTTCACAATCATCACTTTGTACAAGTGTTCCCGCTGTTAGTGCTGAGTGCAGTTCACAGCCATCACTTTGTACAAGTGTTCCCGCTGTTAGTGCTGAGTGCAGTTCACAATCATCACTTTGTACAAGTGTTCCCGCTGTTAGTGCTGAGTGCAGTTCACAGCCATCACTTTGTACAAGTGTTCCCGCTGTTAGTGCTGAGTGCAGTTCACAGCCATCACTTTGTACAAGTGTTCCCGCTGTTAGTGCTGAGTGCAGTTCACAATCATCACTTTGTACAAGTGTTCCCGCTGTTAGTGCTGAGTGCAGTTCACAGCCATCACTTTGTACAAGTGTTCCCGCTGAGTGCAGTTCACAGCCATCACTTTGTACAAGTGTTCCCGCTGTTAGTGCTGAGTGCAGTTCACAATCATCACTTTGTACAAGTGTTCCCGCTGTTAGTGCTGAGTGCAGTTCACAATCATCACTTTGTACAAGTGTTCCCGCTGTTAGTGCTGAGTGCAGTTCACAGCCATCACTTTGTACAAGTGTTCCCGCTGTTAGTGCTGATTGCAGTTCACAATCATCACTTTGCACAAGTGTTCCCGCTGTTAGTGCTGAGTGCAGTTCACAGCCATCACTTTGTACAAGTGTTCCCGCTGTTAGTGCTGAGTGCAGTTCACAGCCATCACTTTGTACAAGTGTTCCCGCTGTTAGTGCTGATTGCAGTTCACAGCCATCACTTTGTACAAGTGTTCCCGCTGTTAGTGCTGAGTGCAGTTCACAGCCATCACTTTGTACAAGTGTTCCCGCTGTTAGTGCTGAGTGCAGTTCACAATCATCACTTTGTACAAGTGTTCCCGCTGTTAGTGCTGAGTGCAGTTCACAATCATCACTTTGCACAAGTGTTCCCGCTGTTAGTGCTGAGTGCAGTTCACAGCCATCACTTTGTACAAGTGTTCCCGCTGTTAGTGCTGAGTGCAGTTCACAGCCATCACTTTGTACAAGTGTTCCCGCTGTTAGTGCTGATTGCAGTTCACAATCATCACTTTGCACAAGTGTTCCCGCTGTTAGTGCTGAGTGCAGTTCACAGCCATCACTTTGTACAAGTGTTCCCGCTGTTAGTGCTGAGTGCAGTTCACAATCATCACTTTGTACAAGTGTTCCCGCTGTTAGTGCTGAGTGCAGTTCACAGCCATCACTTTGTACAAGTGTTCCCGCTGTTAGTGCTGAGTGCAGTTCACAATCATCACTTTGTACAAGTGTTCCCGCTGAGTGCAGTTCACAATCATCACTTTGTACAAGTGTTCCCGCTGTTAGTGCTGAGTGCAGTTCACAGCCATCACTTTGTACAAGTGTTCCCGCTGTTAGTGCTGATTGCAGTTCACAGCCATCACTTTGTACAAGTGTTCCCGCTGAGTGCAGTTCACAGCCATCACTTTGTACAAGTGTTCCCGCTGTTAGTGCTGAGTGCAGTTCACAGCCATCACTTTGTACAAGTGTTCCCGCTGTTAGTGCTGAGTGCAGTTCACAGCCATCACTTTGTACAAGTGTTCCCGCTGAGTGCAGTTCACAATCATCACTTTGTACAAGTGTTCCCGCTGTTAGTGCTGAGTGCAGTTCACAATCATCACTTTGTACAAGTGTTCCCGCTGTTAGTGCTGAGTGCAGTTCACAGCCATCACTTTGTACAAGTGTTCCCGCTGTTAGTGCTGATTGCAGTTCACAATCATCACTTTGTACAAGTGTTCCCGCTGAGTGCAGTTCACAATCATCACTTTGCACAAGTGTTCCCGCTGTTAGTGCTGAGTGCAGTTCACAGCCATCACTTTGTACAAGTGTTCCCGCTGAGTGCAGTTCACAATCATCACTTTGTACAAGTGTTCCCGCTGTTAGTGCTGAGTGCAGTTCACAGCCATCACTTTGCACAAGTGTTCCCGCTGTTAGTGCTGAGTGCAGTTCACAGCCATCACTTTGTACAAGTGTTCCCGCTGTTAGTGCTGAGTGCAGTTCACAGCCATCACTTTGTACAAGTGTTCCCGCTGTTAGTGCTGAGTGCAGTTCACAATCATCACTTTGCACAAGTGTTCCCGCTGTTAGTGCTGAGTGCAGTTCACAGCCATCACTTTGTACAAGTGTTCCCGCTGAGTGCAGTTCACAATCATCACTTTGTACAAGTGTTCCCGCTGTTAGTGCTGAGTGCAGTTCACAATCATCACTTTGTACAAGTGTTCCCGCTGTTAGTGCTGAGTGCAGTTCACAGCCATCACTTTGTACAAGTGTTCCCGCTGAGTGCAGTTCACAATCATCACTTTGCACAAGTGTTCCCGCTGAGTGCAGTTCACAGCCATCACTTTGTACAAGTGTTCCCGCTGAGTGCAGTTCACAATCATCACTTTGCACAAGTGTTCCCGCTGTTAGTGCTGAGTGCAGTTCACAGCCATCACTTTGTACAAGTGTTCCCGCTGAGTGCAGTTCACAATCATCACTTTGTACAAGTGTTCCCGCTGTTAGTGCTGAGTGCAGTTCACAATCATCACTTTGTACAAGTGTTCCCGCTGTTAGTGCTGAGTGCAGTTCACAGCCATCACTTTGTACAAGTGTTCCCGCTGAGTGCAGTTCACAATCATCACTTTGCACAAGTGTTCCCGCTGAGTGCAGTTCACAGCCATCACTTTGCACAAGTGTTCCCGCTGTTAGTGCTGAGTGCAGTTCACAGCCATCACTTTGTACAAGTGTTCCCGCTGTTAGTGCTGAGTGCAGTTCACAATCATCACTTTGTACAAGTGTTCCCGCTGTTAGTGCTGAGTGCAGTTCACAATCATCACTTTGTACAAGTGTTCCCGCTGTTAGTGCTGAGTGCAGTTCACAATCATCACTTTGTACAAGTGTTCCCGCTGTTAGTGCTGAGTGCAGTTCACAATCATCACTTTGTACAAGTGTTCCCGCTGTTAGTGCTGAGTGCAGTTCACAATCATCACTTTGCACAAGTGTTCCCGCTGTTAGTGCTGAGTGCAGTTCACAATCATCACTTTGCACAAGTGTTCCCGCTGTTAGTGCTGAGTGCAGTTCACAATCATCACTTTGTACAAGTGTTCCCGCTGTTAGTGCTGAGTGGAGTTCACAGCCATCACTTTGTACAAGTGTTCCCGCTGAGTGCAGTTCACAGCCATCACTTTGTACAAATGTTCCCGCTGTTAGTGCTGAGTGCAGTTCACAGCCATCACTTTGTACAAGTGTTCCCGCTGTTAGTGCTGAGTGCAGTTCACAATCATCACTTTGTACAAGTGTTCCCGCTGTTAGTGCTGAGTGCAGTTCACAGCCATCACTTTGTACAAGTGTTCCCGCTGTTAGTGCTGAGTGCACTTCACAGCCATCACTTTGTACAAGTGTTCCCGCTGAGTGCAGTTCACAGCCATCACTTTGTACAAGTGTTCCCGCTGTTAGTGCTGAGTGCAGTTCACAGCCATCACTTTGTACAAGTGTTCCCGCTGTTAGTGCTGAGTGCAGTTCACAGCCATCACTTTGTACAAGTGTTCCCGCTGTTAGTGCTGAGTGCAGTTCACAGCCATCACTTTGTACAAGTGTTCCCGCTGAGTGCAGTTCACAATCATCACTTTGTACAAGTGTTCCCGCTGAGTGCAGTTCACAGCCATCACTTTGTACAAGTGTTCCCGCTGTTAGTGCTGAGTGCAGTTCACAATCATCACTTTGCACAAGTGTTCCCGCTGTTAGTGCTGAGTGCAGTTCACAGCCATCACTTTGTACAAGTGTTCCCGCTGTTAGTGCTGAGTGCAGTTCACAGCCATCACTTTGTACAAGTGTTCCCGCTGTTAGTGCTGAGTGCAGTTCACAGCCATCACTTTGTACAAGTGTTCCCGCTGTTAGTGCTGAGTGCAGTTCACAGCCATCACTTTGTACAAGTGTTCCCGCTGTTAGTGCTGAGTGCAGTTCACAGCCATCACTTTGTACAAGTGTTCCCGCTGAGTGCAGTTCACAATCATCACTTTGTACAAGTGTTCCCGCTGTTAGTGCTGAGTGCAGTTCACAATCATCACTTTGTACAAGTGTTCCCGCTGTTAGTGCTGAGTGCAGTTCACAGCCATCACTTTGTACAAGTGTTCCCGCTGTTAGTGCTGAGTGCAGTTCACAGCCATCACTTTGTACAAGTGTTCCCGCTGTTAGTGCTGAGTGCAGTTCACAATCATCACTTTGTACAAGTGTTCCCGCTGTTAGTGCTGAGTGCAGTTCACAGCCATCACTTTGTACAAATGTTCCCGCTGTTAGTGCTGAGTGCAGTTCACAGCCATCACTTTGTACAAGTGTTCCCGCTGTTAGTGCTGAGTGCAGTTCACAGCCATCACTTTGTACAAGTGTTCCCGCTGTTAGTGCTGAGTGCAGTTCACAGCCATCACTTTGTACAAGTGTTCCCGCTGTTAGTGCTGAGTGCAGTTCACAATCATCACTTTGTACAAGTGTTCCCGCTGTTAGTGCTGAGTGCAGTTCACAGCCATCACTTTGTACAAGTGTTCCCGCTGAGTGCAGTTCACAATCATCACTTTGTACAAGTGTTCCCGCTGTTAGTGCTGAGTGCAGTTCACAGCCATCACTTTGTACAAGTGTTCCCGCTGAGTGCAGTTCACAGCCATCACTTTGTACAAGTGTTCCCGCTGTTAGTGCTGAGTGCAGTTCACAGCCATCACTTTGCACAAGTGTTCCCGCTGTTAGTGCTGAGTGCAGTTCACAGCCATCACTTTGTACAAGTGTTCCCGCTGAGTGCAGTTCACAGCCATCACTTTGCACAAGTGTTCCCGCTGTTAGTGCTGAGTGCAGTTCACAATCATCACTTTGTACAAGTGTTCCCGCTGTTAGTGCTGAGTGCAGTTCACAGCCATCACTTTGTACAAGTGTTCCCGCTGTTAGTGCTGAGTGCAGTTCACAATCATCACTTTGTACAAGTGTTCCCGCTGTTAGTGCTGAGTGCAGTTCACAGCCATCACTTTGTACAAGTGTTCCCGCTGTTAGTGCTGAGTGCAGTTCACAATCATCACTTTGTACAAGTGTTCCCGCTGTTAGTGCTGAGTGCAGTTCACAGCCATCACTTTGTACAAGTGTTCCCGCTGTTAGTGCTGAGTGCAGTTCACAGCCATCACTTTGCACAAGTGTTCCCGCTGTTAGTGCTGAGTGCAGTTCACAATCATCACTTTGTACAAGTGTTCCCGCTGTTAGTGCTGAGTGCAGTTCACAATCATCACTTTGTACAAGTGTTCCCGCTGTTAGTGCTGAGTGCAGTTCACAATCATCACTTTGTACAAGTGTTCCCGCTGTTAGTGCTGAGTGGAGTTCACAGCCATCACTTTGTACAAGTGTTCCCGCTGAGTGCAGTTCACAATCATCACTTTGTACAAGTGTTCCCGCTGTTAGTGCTGAGTGCAGTTCACAGCCATCACTTTGTACAAGTGTTCCCGCTGTTAGTGCTGAGTGCAGTTCACAGCCATCACTTTGCACAAATGTTCCCGCTGAGTGCAGTTCACAATCATCACTTTGCACAAGTGTTCCCGCTGTTAGTACTGAGTGCAGTTCACAGCCATCACTTTGTACAAGTGTTCCCGCTGAGTGCAGTTCACAATCATCACTTTGTACAAGTGTTCCCGCTGTTAGTGCTGAGTGCAGTTCACAATCATCACTTTGCACAAGTGTTCCCGCTGAGTGCAGTTCACAATCATCACTTTGTACAAGTGTTCCCGCTGTTAGTGCTGAGTGCAGTTCACAGCCATCACTTTGTACAAGTGTTCCCGCTGAGTGCAGTTCACAATCATCACTTTGTACAAGTGTTCCCGCTGTTAGTGCTGAGTGCAGTTCACAATCATCACTTTGCACAAGTGTTCCCGCTGTTAGTGCTGAGTGCAGTTCACAATCATCACTTTGTACAAGTGTTCCCGCTGTTAGTGCTGAGTGCAGTTCACAGCCATCACTTTGTACAAGTGTTCCCGCTGAGTGCAGTTCACAATCATCACTTTGTACAAGTGTTCCCGCTGTTAGTGCTGAGTGCAGTTCACAGCCATCACTTTGCACAAGTGTTCCCGCTGTTAGTGCTGAGTGCAGTTCACAGCCATCACTTTGTACAAGTGTTCCCGCTGTTAGTGCTGAGTGCAGTTCACAATCATCACTTTGTACAAGTGTTCCCGCTGAGTGCAGTTCACAATCATCACTTTGTACAAGTGTTCCCGCTGTTAGTGCTGATTGCAGTTCACAATCATCACTTTGTACAAGTGTTCCCGCTGAGTGCAGTTCACAATCATCACTTTGTACAAGTGTTCCCGCTGTTAGTGCTGAGTGCAGTTCACAATCATCACTTTGTACAAGTGTTCCCGCTGAGTGCAGTTCACAGCCATCACTTTGTACAAGTGTTCCCGCTGAGTGCAGTTCACAATCATCACTTTGTACAAGTGTTCCCGCTGTTAGTGCTGAGTGCAGTTCACAGCCATCACTTTGTACAAGTGTTCCCGCTGTTAGTGCTGAGTGCAGTTCACAATCATCACTTTGTACAAGTGTTCCCGCTGTTAGTGCTGAGTGCAGTTCACAATCATCACTTTGTACAAGTGTTCCCGCTGAGTGCAGTTCACAATCATCACTTTGTACAAGTGTTCCCGCTGTTAGTGCTGAGTGCAGTTCACAATCATCACTTTGTACAAGTGTTCCCGCTGAGTGCAGTTCACAGCCATCACTTTGTACAAGTGTTCCCGCTGAGTGCAGTTCACAATCATCACTTTGTACAAGTGTTCCCGCTGTTAGTGCTGAGTGCAGTTCACAGCCATCACTTTGTACAAGTGTTCCCGCTGAGTGCAGTTCACAATCATCACTTTGTACAAGTGTTCCCGCTGTTAGTGCTGAGTGCAGTTCACAGCCATCACTTTGTACAAGTGTTCCCGCTGAGTGCAGTTCACAATCATCACTTTGTACAAGTGTTCCCGCTGTTAGTGCTGAGTGCAGTTCACAGCCATCACTTTGTACAAGTGTTCCCGCTGTTAGTGCTGAGTGCAGTTCACAATCATCACTTTGTACAAGTGTTCCCGCTGTTAGTGCTGAGTGCAGTTCACAGCCATCACTTTGTACAAGTGTTCCCGCTGTTAGTGCTGAGTGCAGTTCACAGCCATCACTTTGTACAAGTGTTCCCGCTGTTAGTGCTGAGTGCAGTTCACAATCATCACTTTGTACAAGTGTTCCCGCTGTTAGTGCTGAGTGCAGTTCACAGCCATCACTTTGTACAAGTGTTCCCGCTGAGTGCAGTTCACAGCCATCACTTTGTACAAGTGTTCCCGCTGTTAGTGCTGAGTGCAGTTCACAATCATCACTTTGTACAAGTGTTCCCGCTGTTAGTGCTGAGTGCAGTTCACAATCATCACTTTGTACAAGTGTTCCCGCTGTTAGTGCTGAGTGCAGTTCACAGCCATCACTTTGTACAAGTGTTCCCGCTGTTAGTGCTGATTGCAGTTCACAATCATCACTTTGCACAAGTGTTCCCGCTGTTAGTGCTGAGTGCAGTTCACAGCCATCACTTTGTACAAGTGTTCCCGCTGTTAGTGCTGAGTGCAGTTCACAGCCATCACTTTGTACAAGTGTTCCCGCTGTTAGTGCTGATTGCAGTTCACAGCCATCACTTTGTACAAGTGTTCCCGCTGTTAGTGCTGAGTGCAGTTCACAGCCATCACTTTGTACAAGTGTTCCCGCTGTTAGTGCTGAGTGCAGTTCACAATCATCACTTTGTACAAGTGTTCCCGCTGTTAGTGCTGAGTGCAGTTCACAATCATCACTTTGCACAAGTGTTCCCGCTGTTAGTGCTGAGTGCAGTTCACAGCCATCACTTTGTACAAGTGTTCCCGCTGTTAGTGCTGAGTGCAGTTCACAGCCATCACTTTGTACAAGTGTTCCCGCTGTTAGTGCTGATTGCAGTTCACAATCATCACTTTGCACAAGTGTTCCCGCTGTTAGTGCTGAGTGCAGTTCACAGCCATCACTTTGTACAAGTGTTCCCGCTGTTAGTGCTGAGTGCAGTTCACAATCATCACTTTGTACAAGTGTTCCCGCTGTTAGTGCTGAGTGCAGTTCACAGCCATCACTTTGTACAAGTGTTCCCGCTGTTAGTGCTGAGTGCAGTTCACAATCATCACTTTGTACAAGTGTTCCCGCTGAGTGCAGTTCACAATCATCACTTTGTACAAGTGTTCCCGCTGTTAGTGCTGAGTGCAGTTCACAGCCATCACTTTGTACAAGTGTTCCCGCTGTTAGTGCTGATTGCAGTTCACAGCCATCACTTTGTACAAGTGTTCCCGCTGAGTGCAGTTCACAGCCATCACTTTGTACAAGTGTTCCCGCTGTTAGTGCTGAGTGCAGTTCACAGCCATCACTTTGTACAAGTGTTCCCGCTGTTAGTGCTGAGTGCAGTTCACAGCCATCACTTTGTACAAGTGTTCCCGCTGAGTGCAGTTCACAATCATCACTTTGTACAAGTGTTCCCGCTGTTAGTGCTGAGTGCAGTTCACAATCATCACTTTGTACAAGTGTTCCCGCTGTTAGTGCTGAGTGCAGTTCACAGCCATCACTTTGTACAAGTGTTCCCGCTGTTAGTGCTGATTGCAGTTCACAATCATCACTTTGTACAAGTGTTCCCGCTGAGTGCAGTTCACAATCATCACTTTGCACAAGTGTTCCCGCTGTTAGTGCTGAGTGCAGTTCACAGCCATCACTTTGTACAAGTGTTCCCGCTGAGTGCAGTTCACAATCATCACTTTGTACAAGTGTTCCCGCTGTTAGTGCTGAGTGCAGTTCACAGCCATCACTTTGCACAAGTGTTCCCGCTGTTAGTGCTGAGTGCAGTTCACAGCCATCACTTTGTACAAGTGTTCCCGCTGTTAGTGCTGAGTGCAGTTCACAGCCATCACTTTGTACAAGTGTTCCCGCTGTTAGTGCTGAGTGCAGTTCACAATCATCACTTTGCACAAGTGTTCCCGCTGTTAGTGCTGAGTGCAGTTCACAGCCATCACTTTGTACAAGTGTTCCCGCTGAGTGCAGTTCACAATCATCACTTTGTACAAGTGTTCCCGCTGTTAGTGCTGAGTGCAGTTCACAATCATCACTTTGTACAAGTGTTCCCGCTGTTAGTGCTGAGTGCAGTTCACAGCCATCACTTTGTACAAGTGTTCCCGCTGAGTGCAGTTCACAATCATCACTTTGCACAAGTGTTCCCGCTGAGTGCAGTTCACAGCCATCACTTTGTACAAGTGTTCCCGCTGAGTGCAGTTCACAATCATCACTTTGCACAAGTGTTCCCGCTGTTAGTGCTGAGTGCAGTTCACAGCCATCACTTTGTACAAGTGTTCCCGCTGAGTGCAGTTCACAATCATCACTTTGTACAAGTGTTCCCGCTGTTAGTGCTGAGTGCAGTTCACAATCATCACTTTGTACAAGTGTTCCCGCTGTTAGCGCTGAGTGCAGTTCACAGCCATCACTTTGTACAAGTGTTCCCGCTGAGTGCAGTTCACAATCATCACTTTGCACAAGTGTTCCCGCTGAGTGCAGTTCACAGCCATCACTTTGCACAAGTGTTCCCGCTGTTAGTGCTGAGTGCAGTTCACAGCCATCACTTTGTACAAGTGTTCCCGCTGTTAGTGCTGAGTGCAGTTCACAATCATCACTTTGTACAAGTGTTCCCGCTGTTAGTGCTGAGTGCAGTTCACAATCATCACTTTGTACAAGTGTTCCCGCTGTTAGTGCTGAGTGCAGTTCACAATCATCACTTTGTACAAGTGTTCCCGCTGTTAGTGCTGAGTGCAGTTCACAATCATCACTTTGTACAAGTGTTCCCGCTGTTAGTGCTGAGTGCAGTTCACAATCATCACTTTGCACAAGTGTTCCCGCTGTTAGTGCTGAGTGCAGTTCACAATCATCACTTTGCACAAGTGTTCCCGCTGTTAGTGCTGAGTGCAGTTCACAATCATCACTTTGTACAAGTGTTCCCGCTGTTAGTGCTGAGTGGAGTTCACAGCCATCACTTTGTACAAGTGTTCCCGCTGAGTGCAGTTCACAGCCATCACTTTGTACAAATGTTCCCGCTGTTAGTGCTGAGTGCAGTTCACAGCCATCACTTTGTACAAGTGTTCCCGCTGTTAGTGCTGAGTGCAGTTCACAATCATCACTTTGTACAAGTGTTCCCGCTGTTAGTGCTGAGTGCAGTTCACAGCCATCACTTTGTACAAGTGTTCCCGCTGTTAGTGCTGAGTGCACTTCACAGCCATCACTTTGTACAAGTGTTCCCGCTGAGTGCAGTTCACAGCCATCACTTTGTACAAGTGTTCCCGCTGTTAGTGCTGAGTGCAGTTCACAGCCATCACTTTGTACAAGTGTTCCCGCTGTTAGTGCTGAGTGCAGTTCACAGCCATCACTTTGTACAAGTGTTCCCGCTGTTAGTGCTGAGTGCAGTTCACAGCCATCACTTTGTACAAGTGTTCCCGCTGAGTGCAGTTCACAATCATCACTTTGTACAAGTGTTCCCGCTGAGTGCAGTTCACAGCCATCACTTTGTACAAGTGTTCCCGCTGTTAGTGCTGAGTGCAGTTCACAATCATCACTTTGCACAAGTGTTCCCGCTGTTAGTGCTGAGTGCAGTTCACAGCCATCACTTTGTACAAGTGTTCCCGCTGTTAGTGCTGAGTGCAGTTCACAGCCATCACTTTGTACAAGTGTTCCCGCTGTTAGTGCTGAGTGCAGTTCACAGCCATCACTTTGTACAAGTGTTCCCGCTGTTAGTGCTGAGTGCAGTTCACAGCCATCACTTTGTACAAGTGTTCCCGCTGTTAGTGCTGAGTGCAGTTCACAGCCATCACTTTGTACAAGTGTTCCCGCTGTTAGTGCTGAGTGCAGTTCACAGCCATCACTTTGTACAAGTGTTCCCGCTGTTAGTGCTGAGTGGAGTTCACAGCCATCACTTTGTACAAGTGTTCCCGCTGAGTGCAGTTCACAATCATCACTTTGTACAAGTGTTCCCGCTGTTAGTGCTGAGTGCAGTTCACAGCCATCACTTTGTACAAGTGTTCCCGCTGTTAGTGCTGAGTGCACTTCACAGCCATCACTTTGTACAAGTGTGCCCGTTGTTAGTGCTGAGTGCAGTTCACAATCATCACTTTGTACAAGTGTTCCCGCTGTTAGTGCTGAGTGCAGTTCACAATCATCACTTTGTACAAGTGTTCCCGCTGTTAGTGCTGAGTGCAGTTCACAGCCATCACTTTGTACAAGTGTTCCCGCTGTTAGTGCTGAGTGCAGTTCACACTCATCACTTTGCACAAGTGTTCCCGCTGTTAGTGCTGAGTGCAGTTCACAGCCATCACTTTGTACAAGTGTTCCCGCTGAGTGCAGTTCACAATCATCACTTTGTACAAGTGTTCCCGCTGTTAGTGCTGAGTGCAGTTCACAATCATCACTTTGCACAAGTGTTCCCGCTGTTAGTGCTGAGTGCAGTTCACACTCATCACTTTGCACAAGTGTTCCCGCTGTTAGTGCTGAGTGCAGTTCACAGCCATCACTTTGTACAAGTGTTCCCGCTGAGTGCAGTTCACAATCATCACTTTGTACAAGTGTTCCCGCTGTTAGTGCTGAGTGCAGTTCACAGCCATCACTTTGTACAAGTGTTCCCGCTGAGTGCAGTTCACAATCATCACTTTGTACAAGTGTTCCCGCTGTTAGTGCTGAGTGCAGTTCACAATCATCACTTTGCACAAGTGTTCCCGCTGTTAGTGCTGAGTGCAGTTCACACTCATCACTTTGCACAAGTGTTCCCGCTGTTAGTGCTGAGTGCAGTTCACAGCCATCACTTTGTACAAGTGTTCCCGCTGAGTGCAGTTCACAATCATCACTTTGTACAAGTGTTCCCGCTGTTAGTGCTGAGTGCAGTTCACAGCCATCACTTTGTACAAGTGTTCCCGCTGAGTGCAGTTCACAATCATCACTTTGCACAAGTGTTCCCGCTGTTAGTGCTGAGTGCAGTTCACAGCCATCACTTTGTACAAGTGTTCCCGCTGAGTGCAGTTCACAATCATCACTTTGTACAAGTGTTCCCGCTGTTAGTGCTGAGTGCAGTTCACAATCATCACTTTGCACAAGTGTTCCCGCTGAGTGCAGTTCACAATCATCACTTTGTACAAGTGTTCCCGCTGAGTGCAGTTCACAGCCATCACTTTGTACAAGTGTTCCCGCTGTTAGTGCTGAGTGCAGTTCACAGCCATCACTTTGTACAAGTGTTCCCGCTGAGTGCAGTTCACAATCATCACTTTGTACAAGTGTTCCCGCTGTTAGTGCTGAGTGCAGTTCACAGCCATCACTTTGTACAAGTGTTCCCGCTGAGTGCAGTTCACAATCATCACTTTGCACAAGTGTTCCCGCTGTTAGTGCTGAGTGCAGTTCACAATCATCACTTTGTACAAGTGTTCCCGCTGTTAGTGCTGAGTGCAGTTCACAATCATCACTTTGTACAAGTGTTCCCGCTGTTAGTGCTGAGTGCAGTTCACAGCCATCACTTTGCACAAATGTTCCCGCTGAGTGCAGTTCACAATCATCACTTTGCACATGTGTTCCCGCTGTTAGTGCTGAGTGCAGTTCACAGCCATCACTTTGTACAAGTGTTCCCGCTGTTAGTGCTGATTGCAGTTCACAATCATCACTTTGTACAAGTGTTCCCGCTGTTAGTGCTGAGTGCAGTTCACAATCATCACTTTGTACAAGTGTTCCCGCTGTTAGTGCTGAGTGCAGTTCACAATCATCACTTTGTACAAGTGTTCCCGCTGTTAGTGCTGAGTGCAGTTCACAGCCATCACTTTGTACAAGTGTTCCCGCTGTTAGTGCTGAGTGCAGTTCACAGCCATCACTTTGTACAAGTGTTCCCGCTGAGTGCAGTTCACAATCATCACTTTGTACAAGTGTTCCCGCTGTTAGTGCTGAGTGCAGTTCACAGCCATGACTTTGTACAAATGTTCCCGCTGTTAGTGCTGAGTGCAGTTCACAGCCATCACTTTGTACAAGTGTTCCCGCTGAGTGCAGTTCACAATCATCACTTTGTACAAGTGTTCCCGCTGTTAGTGCTGAGTGCAGTTCACAGCCATCACTTTGTACAAATGTTCCCGCTGTTAGTGCTGAGTGCAGTTCACAGCCATCACTTTGTACAAGTGTTCCCGCTGTTAGTGCTGAGTGCAGTTCACAATCATCACTTTGTACAAGTGTTCCCGCTGTTAGTGCTGAGTGCAGTTCACAGCCATCACTTTGTACAAATGTTCCCGCTGTTAGTGCTGATTGCAGTTCACAATCATCACTTTGTACAAGTGTTCCCGCTGTTAGTGCTGAGTGCAGTTCACATTCATCACTTTGTACAAGTGTTCCCGCTGTTAGTGCTGAGTGCAGTTCACAATCATCACTTTGTACAAGTGTTCCCGCTGTTAGTGCTGAGTGCAGTTCACAATCATCACTTTGTACAAGTGTTCCCGCTGTTAGTGCTGAGTGCAGTTCACAGCCATCACTTTGTACAAGTGTTCCCGCTGTTAGTGCTGAGTGCAGTTCACAATCATCACTTTGTACAAGTTTTCCCGCTGTTAGTGCTGAGTGCAGTTCACAGCCATCACTTTGTGCAAGTGTTCCCGCTGAGTGCAGTTCACAGCCATCACTTTGTACAAATGTTCCCGCTGTTAGTGCTGAGTGCAGTTCACAGCCATCACTTTGTACAAGTGTTCCCGCTGAGTGCAGTTCACAGCCATCACTTTGTACAAGTGTTCCCGCTGAGTGCAGTTCACAATCATCACTTTGTACAAGTGTTCCCGCTGAGTGCAGTTCACAGCCATCACTTTGTACAAGTGTTCCCGCTGTTAGTGCTGAGTGCAGTTCACAGCCATCACTTTGTACAAGTGTTCCCGCTGTTAGTGCTGAGTGCAGTTCACAGCCATCACTTTGTACAAGTGTTCCCGCTGTTAGTGCTGAGTGGAGTTCACAGCCATCACTTTGTACAAGTGTTCCCGCTGAGTGCAGTTCACAGCCATCACTTTGTACAAATGTTCCCGCTGTTAGTGCTGAGTGCAGTTCACAGCCATCACTTTGTACAAGTGTTCCCGCTGTTAGTGCTGAGTGCAGTTCACAGCCATCACTTTGTACAAGTGTTCCCGCTGTTAGTGCTGAGTGCAGTTCACAGCCATCACTTTGTACAAGTGTTCCCGCTGAGTGCAGTTCACAATCATCACTTTGTACAAGTGTTCCCGCTGTTAGTGCTGAGTGCAGTTCACAGCCATCACTTTGTACAAGTGTTCCCGCTGTTAGTGCTGAGTGCAGTTCACAATCATCACTTTGTACAAGTGTTCCCGCTGTTAGTGCTGAGTGCAGTTCACAATCATCACTTTGTACAAGTGTTCCCGCTGAGTGCAGTTCACAGCCATCTCTTTGTACAAGTGTTCCCGCTGTTAGTGCTGAGTGCAGTTCACAGCCATCACTTTGTACAAGTGTTCCCGCTGAGTGCAGTTCACAATCATCACTTTGTACAAGTGTTCCCGCTGAGTGCAGTTCACAGCCATCACTTTGTACAAGTGTTCCCGCTGTTAGTGCTGAGTGCAGTTCACAGCCATCACTTTGTACAAGTGTTCCCGCTGAGTGCAGTTCACAATCATCACTTTGTACAAGTGTTCCCGCTGTTAGTGCTGAGTGCAGTTCACAATCATCACTTTGTACAAGTGTTCCCGCTGAGTGCAGTTCACAGCCATCACTTTGTACAAGTGTTCCCGCTGTTAGTGCTGAGTGCAGTTCACAGCCATCACTTTGTACAAGTGTTCCCGCTGTTAGTGCAGTTCACAATCATCACTTTGTACAAGTGTTCCCGCTGTTAGTGCTGAGTGCAGTTCACAATCATCACTTTGTACAAGTGTTCCCGCTGTTAGTGCTGAGTGCAGTTCACAATCATCACTTTGTACAAGTGTTCCCGCTGTTAGTGCTGAGTGCAGTTCACAGCCATCACTTTGTACAAGTGTTCCCGCTGTTAGTGCTGCGTGCAGTTCACAATCATCACTTTGTACAAGTGTTCCCGCTGTTAGTGCTGAGTGCAGTTCACAATCATCACTTTGTACAAGTGTTCCCGCTGAGTGCAGTTCACAGCCAACACTTTGCACAAGTGTTCCCGCTGTTAGTGCTGAGTGCAGTTCACAGCCATCACTTTGTACAAGTGTTCCCGCTGTTAGTGCTGAGTGCAGTTCACAGCCATCACTTTGTACAAGTGTTCCCGCTGTTAGTGCTGAGTGCAGTTCACAGCCATCACTTTGTACAAGTGTTCCCGCTGTTAGTGCTGAGTGCAGTTCACAGCCATCACTTTGTACAAGTGTTCCCGCTGTTAGTGCTGAGTGCAGTTCACAATCATCACTTTGTACAAGTGTTCCCGCTGAGTGCAGTTCACAATCATCACTTTGTACAAGTGTTCCCGCTGTTAGTGCTGATTGCAGTTCACAGCCATCACTTTGTACAAGTGTTCCCGCTGAGTGCAGTTCACAGCCATCACTTTGTACAAGTGTTCCCGCTGTTAGTGCTGAGTGCAGTTCACAGCCATCACTTTGTACAAGTGTTCCCGCTGTTAGTGCTGAGTGCAGTTCACAGCCATCACTTTGTACAAGTGTTCCCGCTGAGTGCAGTTCACAGCCATCACTTTGTACAAGTGTTCCCGCTGTTAGTGCTGAGTGCAGTTCACAATCATCACTTTGTACAAGTGTTCCCGCTGAGTGCAGTTCACAATCATCACTTTGTACAAGTGTTCCCGCTGTTAGTGCTGAGTGCAGTTCACAGCCATCACTTTGTACAAGTGTTCCCGCTGAGTGCAGTTCACAGCCATCACTTTGTACAAGTGTTCCCGCTGTTAGTGCTGAGTGCAGTTCACAGCCATCACTTTGTACAAGTGTTCCCGCTGTTAGTGCTGAGTGCAGTTCACAGCCATCACTTTGTACAAGTGTTCCCGCTGTTAGTGCTGAGTGCAGTTCACAGCCATCACTTTGTACAAGTGTTCCCGCTGTTAGTGCTGAGTGCAGTTCACAGCCATCACTTTGTACAAGTGTTCCCGCTGAGTGCAGTTCACAGCCATCACTTTGTACAAGTGTTCCCGCTGTTAGTGCTGAGTGCAGTTCACAATCATCACTTTGTACAAGTGTTCCCGCTGTTAGTGCTGAGTGCAGTTCACAATCATCACTTTGTACAAGTGTTCCCGCTGAGTGCAGTTCACAATCATCACTTTGTACAAGTGTTCCCGCTGAGTGCAGTTCACAATCATCACTTTGTACAAGTGTTCCCGCTGTTAGTGCTGAGTGCAGTTCACAGCCATCACTTTGTACAAGTGTTCCCGCTGTTAGTGCTGAGTGCAGTTCACAGCCATCACTTTGTACAAGTGTTCCCGCTGAGTGCAGTTCACAGCCATCACTTTGTACAAGTGTTCCCGCTGTTAGTGCTGAGTGCAGTTCACAGCCATCACTTTGTACAAGTGTTCCCGCTGTTAGTGCTGAGTGCAGTTCACAGCCATCACTTTGCACAAATGTTCCCGCTGAGTGCAGTTCACAGCCATCACTTTGTACAAGTGTTCCCGCTGTTAGTGCTGAGTGCAGTTCACAATCATCACTTTGTACAAGTGTTCCCGCTGTTAGTGCTGAGTGCAGTTCACAATCATCACTTTGTACAAGTGTTCCCGCTGAGTGCAGTTCACAATCATCACTTTGTACAAGTGTTCCCGCTGAGTGCAGTTCACAGCCAACACTTTGCACAAGTGTTCCCGCTGTTAGTGCTGAGTGCAGTTCACAGCCATCACTTTGTACAAGTGTTCCCGCTGTTAGTGCTGAGTGCAGTTCACAATCATCACTTTGTACAAGTGTTCCCGCTGTTAGTGCTGAGTGCAGTTCACAATCATCACTTTGTACAAGTGTTCCCGCTGAGTGCAGTTCACAATCATCACTTTGTACAAGTGTTCCCGCTGAGTGCAGTTCACAATCATCACTTTGTACAAGTGTTCCCGCTGTTAGTGCTGAGTGCAGTTCACAGCCATCACTTTGTACAAGTGTTCCCGCTGTTAGTGCTGAGTGCAGTTCACAATCATCACTTTGTACAAGTGTTCCCGCTGTTAGTGCTGAGTGCAGTTCACAATCATCACTTTGTACAAGTGTTCCCGCTGAGTGCAGTTCACAATCATCACTTTGTACAAGTGTTCCCGCTGAGTGCAGTTCACAATCATCACTTTGTACAAGTGTTCCCGCTGTTAGTGCTGAGTGCAGTTCACAGCCATCACTTTGTACAAGTGTTCCCGCTGTTAGTGCTGAGTGCAGTTCACAGCCATCACTTTGTACAAGTGTTCCCGCTGAGTGCAGTTCACAGCCATCACTTTGTACAAGTGTTCCCGCTGTTAGTGCTGAGTGCAGTTCACAGCCATCACTTTGTACAAGTGTTCCCGCTGTTAGTGCTGAGTGCAGTTCACAGCCATCACTTTGCACAAATGTTCCCGCTGAGTGCAGTTCACAATCATCACTTTGCACAAGTGTTCCCGCTGTTAGTGCTGAGTGCAGTTCACAGCCATCACTTTGTACAAGTGTTCCCGCTGTTAGTGCTGAGTGCAGTTCACAGCCATCACTTTGTACAAGTGTTCCCGCTGTTAGTGCTGAGTGCAGTTCACAATCATCACTTTGTACAAGTGTTCCCGCTGTTAGTGCTGAGTGCAGTTCACAGCCATCACTTTGTACAAGTGTTCCCGCTGTTAGTGCTGAGTGCAGTTCACAATCATCACTTTGTACAAGTGTTCCCGCTGTTAGTGCTGAGTGCAGTTCACAATCATCACTTTGCACAAGTGTTCCCGCTGAGTGCAGTTCACAATCATCACTTTGTACAAGTGTTCCCGCTGTTAGTGCTGAGTGCAGTTCACAGCCATCACTTTGTACAAGTGTTCCCGCTGAGTGCAGTTCACAATCATCACTTTGCACAAGTGTTCCCGCTGAGTGCAGTTCACAGCCATCACTTTGCACAAGTGTTCCCGCTGAGTGCAGTTCACAATCATCACTTTGCACAAGTGTTCCCGCTGTTAGTGCTGAGTGCAGTTCACAGCCATCACTTTGTACAAGTGTTCCCGCTGTTAGTGCTGAGTGCAGTTCACAGCCATCACTTTGTACAAGTGTTCCCGCTGAGTGCAGTTCACAGCCATCACTTTGTACAAGTGTTCCCGCTGTTAGTGCTGAGTGCAGTTCACAGCCATCACTTTGTACAAGTGTTCCCGCTGTTAGTGCTGAGTGCAGTTCACAGCCATCACTTTGCACAAGTGTTCCCGCTGTTAGTGCTGAGTGCAGTTCACAATCATCACTTTGTACAAGTGTTCCCGCTGTTAGTGCTGAGTGCAGTTCACAGCCATCACTTTGTACAAGTGTTCCCGCTGTTAGTGCTGAGTGCAGTTCACAATCATCACTTTGCACAAATTTTCAACTGGAAAACATCGTCTGTTGTCTTGAAAAACACTTTCGTAATGTGAGAAACTTCTTTCCACATGTAATTGGGGCGTATTTAAGTGATGATAGAAAGAGGCAAGTCTCTTGGTGTGACACACGGTTTTCCTTCGAGAATGTCTCGAATATCGCACAACTGTTTATAACCAGGATTTTTTGAAGTTACACAATTTATTTTTTTCTTTCATTTTTTGTCCTATACTACCAGGAACAGGATGTAGATTGGATATATTTTTTTTCGAAAACACTAAGTATTTCTTTTAAGGGAGATCCTACAGCTTCTCCCCCTATGGGTGGGGGCGGTAGAATAACACCCACGGTATCCCCTGCCTGTCGTAAGAGGCGACTAAAAGGGGCCCCAGGGGCTCTGAACTTTGAAGCGCGGGTTGGCGAACACGGGGCTCTCTGCTGAGTCCTGGCATTGCTTCCACTTACTTGTGCCAGGCTCCTCACTTTCATCTATCCTATCTGACCTCACTTGGTCAACTATTGTTCTTTTCCGACCCCGACGCTATTAGGTTTGCGAGGCCTAGGGAGTCTTTCATTTTCATGCCCTTCGTGGCCCTTGTCTTCCTATGACCGATATGTTCACTTTTCGAAGTGTCGGATCCCTTCCATTTCTTCCCTCTGATTAGTGTTCTATAGAGGATGGCTCCGTCGCCATAAGACCTATCTGTGTCGGTGCGACGTAAAGCCCCTAGCAAAAAAAAAGGAAGAGGATGGTTGCCTAGTTGTTCTTCCTCTGAAAACAATAATCACCATCACCACCATCTCCTACAGCTTCCAGTGGCCTTAGGGCGGTTGGCAAAAAAGGAAAATGGGCATTTATGGAAACAAGATTCTATTCTAACTCAATGCCTGACAGAATATTTTGCACTGTATTGATGCAGCTTCATTCGAGTCCAATGAATTAACAACCTCTTTGAATACTTCTATGTGCTGAGCATCCTGCCATGTTCCCATCGCGTTAACACTGGTGCGGGAGGAAGTGCTGTTGATCTAAACAACTTGACTCTTGAAGGAGATTTAACAAAATTTTCTTTGAACAGGCCACAAATCGAACTAGCAATGGGAAAGGTTTACGTATTGTCTCAGCAATGCGATTAAGAGCACGTCCCAAACAAGTTATATGAATTAGGTTAGGAAAAATGTCTTTCAGTGTTTGTCCTGTATAAGTACCTGCATCGGTAACAAATAAAAGTAGCCGGTCGTATTTGATTCCAGATGGCCATAATAATTTCACTGAGTCCATCACACACTGCGTTACAGTTACATTGTTAGTGGCCGGCAATTCACACACATTAAGAAGATATGGTATCGTCTTTTATTCCTTATTTAAGGCGCCCACAAATACATTAGCAATAAATCGGCCATCAGAATCAGTGGTTTCATCAATAGACAACCACACAAACTGATCCGCTAATTCAATTTGTAAATACGTTATTGTAACAACGTCGAACGTAAGTCTTACGCAATGTACTTGCTTCAGGCACATCTTGTCGAGTGTATTTGGCAAGAAAATGTTTTAATGTGGGGTTATTAATTTTACACAAGGGAATATAAGGTGCTAAGAAAGCTTGGCACAAGTCGTAAGAAAATTCACTAATCCTACTTCCTAAACACTCTAATAGTTGTTTTTGAACAGGCTCTTTATTCGCGAGTTTGCTAGTTAAATTCTCCTTATGTTTTGCTGTGTTTATGTGATGAACTATTTGAAATCTTTTCTCACTCCGTATGGTCCACAGAACAGTACCCTATTATCTGTAGATATTAAGTCACCTGAAAACTCCTTCTGTAAATTAGTTAATCTACAACTCGAAGTTGCTCTTATTTTCGGCATTTAAAGAACTTTCTAACGGACACTTTATACGCGAAACATAGTTTGGTCGCAACACCGTTGCACGACTCAATGGACAGCCAGTCGACAGCTAAGCACAATACGTGAGGGTAGATGATGAAACAGGGGATTCACTGCGTGACATCATAACCCCTCACCACATGTCAAGTTGTCTCATCATGCCCACCATTACTGTCAACATCAACCAGATGAAGAAAGTGATTAAAAATACTGTAAAAACGATTAAACTGATTAAAGTATGCCATATAGGCGCTAAAATAGTAAAATGTGATGCATTTATCAAAATCACGAAAATATGCAGTTATATACACCATGAAAGCATGTTCAAGTGACTGAAAATTCCATAATTCGTGCACATAATGTATAAGCATACATTTTTAACCCCTAAGAAAAAACACGCAAATGCATGAACTTCCGAGCCCTAATGATAACATTTTATGTACAATTTTACTGGGTTTAGGATAGTAAGCCAACAGAATTTGGGGTTCATCGAAACAAAATACTGATGGACCGGCTGGTCTTTTCTGGGCGACTAACATGGAAGGTGGTATCACACGTCAGCCCTGTTAATACTGATGATACATCAGCGCGAGAATTGAAAAGGTATGAAAACAAACACAAACTCGCGTTAAAGCTAATAACTCGCGATTGAGTAACGGTGCACGTCTGTTGCTGAGGAGTGGGGAGTGGAAATGAACCGAGAACGTTTCCTTGATGGTTAGCATTCCAGGGTTAAAAATGCTCAGTCCAGAACGTTTGTTAGGGATATTGAGGCCCATCGCTGTGTCAATAGCACAGCAGCAATTCAGACCAGCTGAGAGCAGGCTTCCATATCTTCTTCTTCTTTTTTGTACAGTGTTGTCTTACGTCACACCGACACAGATAGGTCTTACGGAGACGATGGGATAGAAAAGTGCTAGGAGTGGAAAGGAAGCAACCATGCCCTTTACTAAGGTACAACTCCACCCTTTGCCTGCTGTGAAAATGGGAAACCACGGAAAGCCATGTTCAGGGCTGCCGACGGTGAGGTTCCTGGATGCAAGCTCAAAGCTGCGCGAGGTTATGTTGTGTTTGATGTGATCCCAGCACAACCCCATTCCAACATGACAGGTGAGCTGATGGCATGTAGGCCATTATCTCTGCTAATGATATTCTTCCAGCCTGATTGCTTACAGCACAGCGTTGCCACGTTACTACAGAAGCGCTGTTGCCGCACAGGGATACAACGTTCCTCTCAAACACGAAAGACGCAGTCCATGCTTACAACGAACTTCGTATAGGCGTATAATTGTATTGCTTATTTCTAATGTGACGTAAATCCAAACTTGATGATTGGTAATTTTTAGCTTTCAAAAATAGTTTACACGATCTTTCATCGTATGGCGAAAGTTTAACTGTCTATTAATCGAGATCTGAGCACCACGTGATATGACGCAGAAACATGGCTGCCGTATTTGGAGGGGTTGAAATGGGCCTGCGGGAAACTGAAATTCTCCTTCTGCCAACTGAAAAATTTTCTTAGCACACAAAGTTTGGGTCCCCATACTACGATAATCGTAAAATAAAGCAATTTCCTTAATCGTGCCGAAAGCTGAAGAGATAAAGGGCCGGAAAGATTTCCAATGGTGAGTCTTGGAGAGCTCAAAACCCACTTCCGGCCTAAAGCGCTTGTTTCTTTCCTCCTTGATGCAAATCCTAGCGAAATTAACATGTTCCTTGGTTCAATACGTTCAGGTATTTTTTGATCTTTTGAAAATATCCACACCGAATGTAGATAAGGGCTTAAGTGAAACAATGGACTGACTCACATTAGCGCTCGTAGTGGTAAAAAAAGGCAAACCGCTGATCTAATCGAGGGGATAACGAGGATTAAGAAAAGGATTGTTATTTTTAGGAATAAACAGAATATCGCCGTTGCCGGGACAAAACCTCCTATTTGATAATATTTTAGGAGATGTACTGAGCCGCAGCACATCGACAATATTACACCTTAGATGACAGAACCTTACCGGCCAAAGCACCTCTACACGAGCAAAACCTCAGCTAGGGAACACAAAACTGGATTTAATACTCAGAGTTAAAGTGTATTCAGATAAAGGCAAACAAAGTGTTGTACAAATCCACATTTTCAGGGCCGAGAGGTTATTTTCACACATTACTGAAGAGGGGTCAGAAATGTTGGTATCTCAAGCCCAGACATGAACAGTCACTGAACCAGGAGCAGATAAGACATAACCTTAGAGAAAAGCTTTCAGCAAATGAAGCTCAATGCTGTATCAAGGAGAACTCTAACTCTACTTCAAATGAACTTAACTTGAAGCCGCAGTTTCTTTCGCGACCAAGGCCTAACGTGACGTCAGTTCCGTCACGCGTTACGTTACACACATTTTCGGACGAGCCGCAGCCGTGCCAAATAAACTCGAAGTAACGGAAGACCATCCAGCAATGTCTCAGTTTATATGAGAGACTCTGTTAACTACGAGAAAATTAAGAAGTCGTGATTTTTGAAGTTTTGCATTTTATGGATTTACGTGACTTTGGAAACAAGCTCTTGATGTCATACCGGGTAAATGGCTGTGCGCTTCCTTTCCACTCCTATCCCGTCGTCACGAGAAACTATCGAGAACGTCTGATCTTCCCAGTCCAAAGCAGTTCATTTCTAGGACTCGCTCCTGCACCTCTAATGCAATCCGATTACTCTTACCGTTTCCTTCCATTTACAGTACTAAGATCTCCCTGTGGGTGAGGGTGGTACTCCCTGCCTGTCGTAAGAGGCGACTAAAAGGGACCTCACGGGCTCTCAACTACGGAGCGTTGATTGGCGACCACGGGGCCCTTAGCTTAGTCCTCGAATTGCTTCCATTTACTTGTGCCAGGATCCTCCTATTTAACCTCCCTTGGCCAACATTTGTTCTTTTCCGATCCCGACGGTATTAGAGCACTCGAGGCTAGAAGTGGCCCTTGTCTTTCTTTGGCCGACACCTTCATTCTTCGAAGTATCGGATAGCTTCCATTTTTCCTCAGTAATTAGTTTTATATACAGGATGATCCACAATGATATCCCTATTTTTATTTCACTATTATTCTGTCATTAACAATGCTACTTGGCTGCATTCAGTTCTTGCCATTTCATATTCCAACACACGCACCAGCATTAGCAGCACACCGTTGCATTCGGGACCCAATGTTCCTGACAGACCGTTGCAACTTTTGTTTATCCCATTGTTTCAACCTGGGACGAAGTGGACAATGTGCACTTTATGCACGACGGGGCACCTCCCCATTTTGCATTGATTTCGCGACAAAGTCTTGACAATGCTTTTTCGGGCCGCGTTATTTGGCATCGCGGAAATGTTGAGTGGCCACTGAGAAGTCCAGACTTGACCCCATTCGAAGTTTTCCTCTTGGGGTATTTGAAAGAGAAGGTGTATGCCAGAAAACCGCGTGACTTGGACACTTTGGAAGCAGTCATTAGGGAAGACAAGTTGGGCCCCGACTGCAACGGTGTGCTGCTAATATTGGTGCCTGCGTTGAAATATGAAATGGCAAGGACCATAATACCTAATAGAATTGAATGCAACCATGTAACATTGCTAATGACAGAATAATAGTGAAATAGAAATAGGGATATCATTGTGGATCACCCTGTAGAGTATGATTGCCTAGTTCTACTGCCTCTCAAAACAGAAATCACCATCACCATTAGTGTTAGTAAAGGATGGTTGCTCTTAAAACAATAATCACCACCACAATTAGTTGTGATAGAGGATGGCTGCTTTCAAAACAGGAATCACCACCACCGGTAGTGTTAAGAGAGGATGGTTACTCGTAAAAGAAAAAATCAATCAATCAGTGATGTGCATTTAGGGCAGACGCCAGATGTCCTATCAGTTGTTTACCTCATATACGACTCTTTAACTTAGCATTTCCTTAAATATTTCCAAAGAACTTGGATCCTATTCATCGCGCATTTCCCTTGATAATTCATTCCAATCCCTACTCCTCGACCTATAAATGAATATTTGCACCAATCTGTGCTCTTGAATTCCAACTTTATATTCATATAAACCTCCCCTCAAGCTTATTCATCTAGTTTTGCCATTCCATGCCATCTCTCCACTGACAGCTCAAAACATACCGCATAGTCGAGCATCTCTTCTCCTTACTCCGAAGTCTTCCCAGCCCAAAGTTTACAGTAACACTACTCCTAATCACCCAGAACAAATCGTGCAGCTTTCCTTCTCCCATCAAGTAGTCCTGGTGAGGTCTTACTATAGACTTATGTGCCCTCTCCTTTACATGCTTAATACAACCCCGAATAAACAAGCTTCATTTTGGATAATATTCTGATATATTATTGTAGCTGATGATGTCTCTTAGGGGATGAAGCATGTAGTGAATACAATCAATTATGTACGGTATGTATTTAATAGGCGGACCACTTAAGTTAATGTTAAATATTCGCAATTTGACCCCTGAATACTTTCATAACCACGTGAAGAGATCTGTAACTTTTCTTAACAACTTCGTTAATATGAAGATCGTTCCTTACAGTGTTCCCCATGAGGTTCTATCACCCAATAAACACAATGAGAGGACTTTCAACTTTACATTCATCCCAATGTTTGTTGTTTAGGTCCCCCTGTAGTCGCTCTAACACGACCTTATGAGTCAGCCTATCACACGATCCCTATCTACGAAGTAGTTAAACCTAGAGTTTCTTTTGCGCTTTACTTCCTCGCGACAATGACTCACACTACAAAAGGCAGAGCAGATCCAAGTGTTGAACGAGTTAGAAGAAAATTACGTCATTTGAATGTGACCTTGAGCGAAGTGCACTGCGTTATAAAGTGGAGTTCTTCGGGCAGGTGTTTCAGTGTACAGCGCATGCAAGACTGAGGTACGTATCGCTAACCTTCTTCCGTCTTTACAGTAGGACCGGTCATGTGTCGTCTGATAAGTAGAGCTGGGAATTTTAGGTGCAGAAGTTTGGAAAAAAGGGAGCAATAAATGCGCTTTAATGTAGTCGAAAAAGGTGCAAATGTTAAATGTAAATATTCATACAAACATACGAAAACCAATTTTTCATCGTATGTGAGGACACAAAATTCACTCATGTTACCATGCATTAAAAATCGGCCTAAAATAAGTCCCAGAACAAATGGTCTGTTTGCTGCAACATTTTTAACATCAGGGTTTTTGGCTAAGACCTGTTCTAGTATCTACCTTGCTTCCTTCACATCCATCACAACAGCCTATTTAAGAAATGCCGCAGCCTTGTCTGGCTCCATGGCTAAATAGTCCACGGTTACAGCTTTACAGACGAAACGTTCGGTCCTTCTCGTTTAATTTCTTGAGGAATAAATGTGGCAAAGGAGCCAAAATAGCATTAACAAGTGGAAAAGTTGGTGACATTAAAAAAAGCTGCAAAAAGGTGCTTGCATTGAGAATAGTACAACTGAAACACACTTAGAGGTGTTAATTTCATGTTTTCCTTGCAAGACACGCCAATTTGGACATTTTGATAGAGAAAAAGGAATAAGGCACAGCACCTAAAATAGCTAGCTGTTCCAGTGTGTGGGACCCTCGCCAGGGTTACTTGACACGAGAACTGGAGGAAACCAGCACGGTTGGTTGTTGGTGCAACTAGACAACCATCATCTATTAACACTAATCAGAGATAAAATAAGGATACGCCACTTCGAAAAATGAAGGTACCGGCCAAAAAAAAAAAAAAAAAAAAAAAGCAAGGACCACGAAGTGCGTGAAAATGAAAGACTCCCTAGGATTTGCGAACCTAATACCATCGGGGTCGAAAAGAACAAGAGAGGTCGGATAGGCTAGATGAAAGTGAGGAGCCTGCTGCGGCTAAGGGCCCCATGATCACCAACCCACGCTCCCAAGCTGCGAGTCCCTGTGGTCCTCTTAAGCCTGTTGTAGACCATCGCATTTTTCTTTCAGTCCAATACTTCACAAGAAAAGTTGTCAAATTTCGTGAAAGATTGTTCATATTTGCTGAAGGTTTGATGGCGTTTTGATGGAACAGCAGTTGTGGTTCTTGGGCCAGCAATTTACATGGCGAGATTTCCATCGACACATTTTTGCAATGTATTTACAGCCATGGCATCATTTGTAGAGGTTATGTTACACTGCATTTACTCACATTAACTGGATGATGATGCTTGCTTTTAAAGGGGCCTAACATCTAGGTCATCGGCCCCACCCTAATTGAATAAAACTGATAGCAATGCAACGGACATTCATATATTGTTGCACGAAAATATATTAGGAATTCCATAATAATAATAATAATAATAATAATAATAATAATAATAATAATAATAATAATAATAATACCCTATGGCGCAACAGCCCCGAAGGACCATGGCCTACTAAGCGACCGCTGCTCAGCCCGAAGACCTGCAGATTACGAGGTGTCGTATGATCAGCACGACGGATCCTCTCGGCCGTTATTCTTGGCTTTTTAAACCATAGAGTTAGTAAATGATATACTAGAGGTAGCATTGGCGCTACAGTCGCTGTTTGGCACTGTCACTACTGGAGCTTCCCGATAAATTGAAGTATGTATTTCTCTGAAGGAAAATGCTAGTCTCCTGTGCAGCTTATGGCTGCATAGACATGTTCATAAAGGTCAATGACGTATCATTTCATAGGTATATTCCCTTGGAATTAATTCCTATGCAGAGAAAGTAATACTTTGCGTGACACTTATTGTCATGTGAATTGGCCTACTTGGGCTGACTTCGTGACTGATTTCCCTGTCAGCGTGAATGAGGTTCTTTGGATCTTTCCTTGAAGACTGAAATTAATATTTTACGAAATATAAGGGAAGGCATTTTCCTTTCACTGAATGGCCATGCCTTTGAAAGCGAATATCCAGAAAAATCATGTGCATGATACCGAGCGAGTGGCTGCAGGTCCGTAGATGTCAGCTTGCATTCAGGAGATAGTGGGTTTGAACCCCATTGTCGGCAGTCCTTGAAGATGGTTTCCAATTTTTACAGCAGGCAAATGCTTGGGTTGTACCTTAATTAAGCCCACGGGCGCTTCCTTCCCACTCCTAGTCCCATCATCGCCCTAAGACCTATCTGTGTCGCTGCGATGTAAAGCAAATTGTGAACAATATTGTAAGCAGTTCTCTTCAGTCATATAATTTACCACTCTCCCTTTCCATTAACGGACATCATTCCACAAATTAAAATCTTATAATACGCTGAAACTACAACCGAGTGTCATATTTCGACTTGTTATTACGTTTAGAAAACAACGATAATAATAATAATAATAATAATAATAATAATAATAATAATAATAATAATAATAATAATAATAATAATGGCTTTACGACCCACTAAGTACGTGCACGATTTTCGGAGACGCCAAGGCGTGGGAATGAGTTCTTTCATGCGCCGGTAAATCTATCTACAAGAGGTTGACATTTGAGCACCTTCAAGTATCACCATACTGATCCAGGCTCGAACCTGCCAACTTGGCATTAGAAAGCTAGAGTCTAAACCGGCGATGATAATATTTTGTCTACTTTACCCCAAAATCTCGGCAACGTTTCTAGGCCTAGAAACTCGCTCATTCGCTTCGTACGAGAGAGGACATTTTCGATCGTTTGGCAGAATATTATACCAAAATCCTGGTCATTTACACAAAAAATAGCGAAATATACGAGCCGTCTTTCTAAACGTATGTTGTAAGAAGACCCAATATGAATAGTAAATTGATTTTGTGTTACTTAACTGCACCTGAACACTGTCCTCTTTTATCGAGCATTTAGTCCTCTATATATGCTTTTTCGGCTTTCTTTTTTACTGGAGAGGAGCATCGCACGAATGCTGTAGTATCTAAGAATGTTTACATGTAAGAACTTTAAACTTTATCTATATCCACAGAGTTCCCTATTTACATTGATGAGTACAGCGGAGTGAGCTTTGTGCCAAACAGCTGGGATTTGAGCATGCCATTGCTAGCTCTAGTGTGTAATTTACTAACTCTATGTTCTAAACCGGGGCCGCCATCTCACCGTCTGATAGCTCTTCAATTGTAATCACTTAGGCTCAATGAACCTCAATAATAATAATAATAATAATAATAATAATAATAATAATAATAATAATAATAATAATAATAATAATAATAATAATAATAATAATAATAATAATAATAATTGTTACGGAGTTTTCCGTGGTAGTTAGAGGTGAAAGAAGGTGCGGGGAGTGAACAGGTCTTAGGCTACGAAATTAAAGTGAATTTAAAATTTAACAAGGTTATATTTTCTTTTCAAAATTAAGAAATAACAAGCATGGCAGGTACAGAGTAGCAAAGCCACTATTCGAGAATGTACAATTACAGAGTTACAGGATGGGCTCCGAGAGCCAAACCCACAATACATAAACAATTAGCTCACTCTTACGATATACAGAAATTCAACAAAGGGGCAGAAAACCCCAATCATGCCCCGGAGCACTTGCTCCGAATTACACAGTAAAGCCTCCTCGAGGCGTACGACACTCAATTTTCGAGAAAGAGCCACTCGCTCTCAACATTAAGCCTATTAAAGGCCACACCAAACTCCACCTTCAAGTTGTCCTCTAAGGACATAGATACAGGGGTAAAATACCCAACCTACTGAGGCCTATTAAGTAAGAAAAAGGTTAATTACATGACCTCAAAAATAACCACTTGAGAGGAGGCGATCTGCGCTCCTAATACATTTGTTTAAAACCTAATCTGGCTCTAGGCCGCTAATGCAAGGGCTAATCCCATACTACAGAGGTGACTTTAGAAAAGAACAATTTACTTTACATTAAGGAAGAATCGGTTGTGAGAAATAAGTTCACCTCAAAACAAAATGAGTGGGAGCTCGAGAGGGTTAAGCACTCTCTATCCCAAGATGTAGCTTTAAAAGATAATAGATGCTAAGAGTAGTTACATTTTAGGAAAAGGTTACATGGTAGAAACGCTTCGGACCCGCCCCGAGAGTTAAACTGCTGAGCTAGCAAGAAAAGAAGTTATTAAAAGGCCATTACCTTGGTGTAGAACTGCTCCCCGAAGAAAGAGGCGCTTCCCGCCCCCTGCTATGTACTTTACACACTGAAAGATGGTACAGAAGTGGCGCAGAGACCCTAAAATCAGCAGTTTATATACTCTCGCATAAAGTTCGAGGCGTTTCAGGAAGAAAAACACCCGCCCACAATCATTTATTGGCTAGGGTACAGCAACATATCCCCTTTGGAGAAGATACACCTGATTGGTTAGAAATTAATTTTTAAAATTCGGGATTGGCTAAATACAAAACAAGGGGAAAGAAAGGGGTATACAGCCAACTTAAACAATAACAGAAATAAATTTAACAAGAAACAAACTTTTGAAATAAAAATTTCTCCAAAAAACAGTTCTTTCACTTCGCACTAGGGTGCACTATTGTTGATCTTCAGTAGTGTCCTCTAGAAGAGAATGTTCACACTTCTTACTACAAACAAAACAAAAATACGTCGAAAACAACACAGTTCAGAAACTTCAAAATTTCCAAGTAGTGACATCTTCAGGGTAACTTGAAAATTAACGTATAAGACAAAGTTCAGACTTATTCCAGTAGGGGAGTTTCAACTGGCGCAAGGTTTGAATTAGCGGCGTGGAGGTGTACCGCCCGGTACAATAATAATAATAATAATAATAATAATAATAATAATAATAATAATAATAATAATAATAATAATAATAATAATAATAATAATAATAATAATAATAATAAATACATACATACATTATCATTATAGACTGTTATGCCTTTCAGCGTTCAGTCTGCAAGCCTCTGTGAATTTACTAAACGTCGCCACAATCCTCGATTTGCAACTAGTGTTGTGTCCTCAGTTAGTTCTATACCTCTTAGCTTTAAATCGTTAGAAACAGAGTCTAACCATCGTCATCTTGGTCTACCTCTTCTTCTCTTATCCTCCATAGCAGAGTCCATTATTCTCCTAGGTAACCTATCCTCCTCCATTCGCCTCACATGACCCCACCACCGAAGCCGGTTTATGCGTACAGCTTCATCCATCGAGTTCATTCCTAAATTAGCCTTTATCTCCTCATTCCGAGTCCTGCCATTGTTTCCACCTGTTTGTACCAGCAATCATTCATGCTACTTTCATGTCTATTACTTCTAACTTATGAATAAGATATCCGGAGTCCACCCAGCTTTCGCTCCCGTAAAGCAAAGTTGGTCTGAAAACAGACCGATATAAAGATAGTTTCGTCTGGGAGCTGACTTCCTTCTTACAGAATACTGCTGATCGCAACTGCGAGCTCACTGCATTAGCTTTACGACACCTTGATTCAATCTCACTTATTATATTACCATAATGGGAAAACACACAACCTAAGTATTTGAAATTATCGACCTGTTCTAGCTTTGTATCACCAATCTGACATTCAATTCTGTTGAATTTCTTACCTACTGACATCAATTTAGTCTTCGAGAGGCTAATTTTCATACCATACTCATTGCACCTATTTTCAAGTTCCAAGATATTACACTGCAGGCTTTCGGCACAATCTGCCATTGAGACCAAGTCGTCAGCATAGGCCAGACTGCTTATTACATTTCCACCTAACTGAATCCGTCCCTGCCATTTTATACCTTTCAGCAGATGATCCATGTAAACTACGAACAGCAAAGGTGAAAGATTACAGCCTTGTCTAACCCCTGTAAGTACCGTGAACCAAGAACTCATTCTACCATCAATTCTCACTGAAGCCCAATTGTCAACATAAATACCTTTGATTGATTTTAATAATCTACCTTTAATTCCATAGTCTCCCAGTATAGCGAACTTCTTTTCCTTCGGTACCCTGTCATATGCTTTCTCTAGATCTACGAAACATAAACACAACTGCCTATTCCTCTCGTAGCATTTTTCAATTACCTGGCGCATACTGAAAATCTGATCCTGACAGCCTCTCTGTGGTCTGAAACCACACTGGGTTTCATCCAACTTCCTCTCAACGACTGATCGCACCCTCCCTTCCAAGATGCCAGTGAATACTTTGCCATTTACCAATCACCCTTTCGTATCCTTCAGTTCTATTCCCAACTCTCGCATTGAAATCGCCCATTAGCGCTATTCTATCCTTGCTGTTGATCCTGACCACGATGTCACTCAATGCTTCATAAAACTTGTCAACTCCATCCCCATCTGCACCCTCACATGGTGAATACACGGAGACAATTCTAGTCCTAATTCCTCCTGCTGACAAATCTACTCACATCATTCGCTCATTTACGTGCCTAACAGAAACTATGTTATGTGCAATGGTATTCCTGATAAAGAGCCCTACTCCAGACTCTTCCCTTCCCTTTCTAACACCCGTCAAGTGCACTTTATAATCTCCTATCTCTTCCTCGTTATCTCCTCTTACCCGAATATCACTTACTCCTAGTACATCCAGATGCATCCTCTTTGCTGACTCAGCCAGTTCTACTTTCTTTCTTCCATAAGCCCCATTAATATTGATAGCTCCCCATCGAATTCCATTTCGTTCGCCAAGTTGTTTCCAAGGAGTCTCTCGCCTGTCAAATGGGAGTGGGACTCCATTACTCCCATAGGTCCGATCTTGCTTAGAATGTTCTGAGCTCGGTAAATTCATGAAGCAGGATGCTACCCTACTTGCACATAGTCCAAGTGAGGATCGCCCACTCCCATTCCATAGCAACTGGTATCCCGACTCTCAGGACCACTTACTAGGCCACTCAGTCGTTGCCCATGGTTCACGAACTAGGACGTGACTACAGTAAGCCACAAACATGAACCATTAATAATAATAATAATAATAATAATAATAATAATAATAATAATAATAATAATAATAATAATAATAATAATAGTAGTATGCGAAGATCATCATAAATGGATAATTGCTATCAGTGTATTAACCGTGAATGCTATCCACAGTCTGCTCGTACGGTACCGTTTTATTCATGTTATTGCACTACACAACGCAGTCCACTCAATATAAGCAGGGATGTGTCCGTGAGTCACGAAGAGGAAGCCATGTTTGTTGTTCTGATTCCCGTCGCGTCATTCCCAGCATGCCTAGCGGCATAGCGCGCACTCGGATGCCATTGGTCAATTCTTTCAAAGATTTTGCAATTCTTTGTTCATATAGAATATGTTCTAATTCACTTTCAAGACTTTTGAAGACTTCTCAAGTGATTTGGCAAGTACACTTGTTACGTATTGACATTTCTTGTGAAGTCTTCAATGTGATCGTGTACAACAGGCTTTACTCTGATACAAAAGTTGTAATACGAAAGTATTCCCAAGCGGTATGTTCCGAGCTGCCTGTCGAAAGATGGCGTGGAATGATACACGGGTAATAATATAAGCTTCAGAAGAGTTTTTAAAAGTAGGAAGATAGAGCTGCAATTCAAGATGGCAAATTGGGCAAATATTCGTGGAGTTAGGGACTGGTATAATATACAAGAATGGTGTTCGGTGAATTTCGAAACTCCTTGAATATATTGTTAAGAGAAGATGAGGTAAACAACTGAATGTGTCCCTGAATGCAAATCGATAGTGATAGAACTGAGAGTGACGAAGATAGTTACTACTAACCCTGTTGTGAACCGGGTTTAAGTCCAACTACGGCGATGCCATTACGTTTTCTAAAGAATAAAAGAGAAGTGAATTAGGAATACACATAGTGACTATTGTGAAGAGTAGTGTTCACATGCTGAGGTTAAATGTTATCAAGTAGACTAGCTCGTCCATGATGGTTAAAGACATCATCGGCCCTCAATGGGTAAATACCTATTATATCTCTGGACGTTTCATTACTAAGTTTACCAACATTGCGTGAGTGGCTGTTGTGCCATACGTCAACATAATTATGAGTTTCCAGGGTCGTTAATTGGTTTAACATCATCATTAGGTGCCGAAGTCCGGCTCCGTCGCTAAATGGTTAGCGTGCTGGCCTTTGGTCACTGGGGTCACGGGTTCGATTCCCGGCGGGTTTGGGAATTTTAACGGTGATTGGTTAATTTCTCTGCACGGGAACTTGGTGTATGTGTCATCCTCATCACGACGCGCAGACCTGCACCTGGCGAGCAGAACACGTCTTCGGACACTCCCGGCATTTTATTAGGTGCCGAACTTCGAAACTAAAACAACACGTTATGTTTCACAGTTCTCATTAGAGTGAATAAATTTATTAATTTATTTTTATTTTTAAACATTCAACATGGTGTTATAAATATTATTTCAACGGTTCTATAACGTATTTGCATGCATCCAGTGACGTGAAATCTAACAGGAAATGTTATTCGAGTAAGTGTTTCTCTACCGGGTCGGATATGGTTTTTTTTTTCTTTTGCTAGTGGCTTTACGTCGCACTGAGACACATAGGTCTTATGGCGACCATGGGATAGGAAAGGCCTAAGACTTGGAAGGAAGCAGTCGTAGCTTTAAATAAGGTACAGCCCCAGCATTTGCCTGGTGTAGAACCACGCAAAACAATCTTCATGGTTGTCGACAGTGGGATTCGAACCCACTATCTCCCGGACGCAAGCTCACAGCCGCTCGCCCCTAACCGCACGGCCACCTCGTCCGGTGCTCGGGTATGAAGCGGAATGAAACTCCGTAGTTAGTTTTTATGATCGCATGCCCTGTGACAGGCACATAGCCTACTCCGGGTCTGCTAAACGCTTAACGTCCCCATCCGACGGACGAATCACCATCAACAGCGTCATACGCCCTGACTCTATTTGGGCACAGGACATAGGTTTGGAATTTAATCCAGGCTTCTGGCAGGCAATCTGGTGATTAGGAATTGTATACCACCACCTTCCCACTCCTGTCGCCCAAGATTCCGATGATGAGATCTTTCTCCGACCAACGGGATTCCAACCGGCTAAACTCGGTGTCAGACTGTATAGATCATGGGCACAAGGCGGGCTGTCATTTGTCTAAGTGAAATAATCAGCTTGTTCTCTTATTGTCGTCTATTCTAGTAGAATATATGAGTCTAGTGTATTATATGTGATGGGTAGTTGCTGGCGAAGCGTTTTCATACGTGCAACAGTGATTTTCGTTATGACGTTATATTTGGGACGTAAAATTAACCGCTCACGATATAACATGTACGTTCGCCAAAACCAGCAGTCCGGCTATTTCGGCCGCCATGCTTTTTATGTTACGGCAAGACCAAGTACAATCCTCAGACCTCAAGGCAGGTTTCGATTAATGGCAATATGGCCGTGGGTGCGGGCCAGGCGTAGGTTAAATGTGATTGTGGATACGAGTTTAAAGCAATAATTGTGAAATAGGTATTTCGAGTGGGCATATGATGGTACTTCGTGATTTTCAATACTGATACGGAAGTATTTGTGTCTCCAGTGGCTTTTACGTGGAAGCTTAAAATCCCTGTAGGTTAATTATTTCGTGTTTCAACGCGGTACCGTAGAGGTTATGTGTTTGTTTATCATTGTGTTTGAGAGGTGGTGTTATAATTATTGGCGTTTACTTAGAATGTAGTGTGCTGTTTTGTGTACCTCTCTGCAGGTCAAATTACGGAAATTCTTCGCGTATGTCTTCCCTCTCCATTTCGAGAGAAATGGATTCGGTGCATTGATAGGGAAAATTTTGCTGTAAAAAGTGAACTTTTCGGGTGCACCAAATATTTTACTCTTAAGTTCATTGTCCGCAAAGATATTATATTTCCCGTTGAGAATAATGAACCTATTCGCTTTCCTAGGAAATATCTTAAATTGTCCATTGAGACCTGTCTCTCGCATAACATTTCTTTACCTCGAGGAAGAAGCATGAACAGCAACTGCCACTGAGAGACGAAACATTGGTGTCAAGATGATACAGATATTTTCAGCCTTTTAAGACAAAAATATGAGTCCATTCAACGTGATTGCGAAATATTATAATGTTCTCAAGACCTACCGTACAGTAGATATTCCATCAATATGAAAGTGACGAGTGACCTAGAAGTGCAAGTGTATTTTAAAATTGTTGCTTTACTAGCAGAAAAATTAAAGTTGATATTAGGATGTTACGGGCAAGGCAACCTCAATTGTGAGAGATAGAGACAATGTGAAATTCTGGTAAGTCACCTTGGTAATTACAGAGAGAGTAGTATTGAAATGAGTGACAAAATCTTTATTTTGGGGAACTTTCTGAAAATAGAGCCCTTGTTTTAGCCTTGTATTAACCTTTGAAAGTAACATTAATTGTTCAAGTGATGTGTGGGAGTGTGATGTTTCTTCGTCAAAAATTATAAAGGACTGTGTAATAATTCTGGCCAGTAATTTTATCAACAATTGTACGATCTCAAATGAAAAATTGCCAAGAAACTTCAAAAGAGGAGTTGTAGGATGTGTGTAGTGCTAGTTTTAGTCAACTTCAATATTTTGGTGAATGATGCATAATAGGATAATGGGTCACAGTGTTAATGTTCGGAAAACTACTTATTTGTTTGGTGCTGTGTCGATTTTTTCTTAAGTCCGTATTCGTGTTTTCAACGAAGTGACATTTGTTAGGCGTTGATAACTTGTTGTTTATTGTAATGCTTTTTTCTGTTGCCAGTTATTCAACGTCACACTAACACATCAACGGTTCTCGGTGACGGAAGGATATGAAAGAGGTAGGAGTGGGAAGGAAGCGGTCGTGGTCTTAATTAAGATACATCCTCAGCATTCGCCTGGTGTGAAAATGCGAAGCCACGGGACACCATCTTCAGGGCTACAGCGATGGTATTCGAACCCCTCCCATCTTCCGAATGCAAGATCACGGCTACTCAACCCTGACCGCGCGGCCCTGAAGATGGTTTTCAGTGGTTTCACATTTTCAAACCAGGAGAATGCCGGGGCTGTACCTTAATTAAGGCCGCGGCCGCTACCTTCCCACTCGTAGCCCTTTCCTTCCATCCATCGCCAAAACCTTTCGATGTGATAGTGGACGTTAAACAAGAAAAAATCCTCTAGATAAAGAGCACGTAAAGTTACTATTTCTCTTTTACATGTCAAATGCTGTTTTTTAAAATCCTTCAATAAATATTTTCGTACTGCAATATTCTCACGACCATTATTAGGTTACTCCTCGCCACGTCAGCTTTGGCCTGGTACGGCAGCCATGTTTTTTCTGTATTGTGGTCTTAGTATTGTAGTTGGTCTTGGTTACGGTCTCAGTATTGATAGTACGTGTTCAAGAGATGTTAAGTACCGGGCACCAGTTGGCTCCGAAAACCACAACCTCTCGATTTCGCGTCTACTGCCATCACACTATAGAGTGCGTGCAAGTCACCCGTAGCGTGCCAAAGCGTTGCCTACGCTATAATTGACGTCAGAAAAGTTGGATGGCGCAGCCACGCGGAAGAATGTTGAAGCTGCAACATAGTGACTGGTGAGCTTTATTTACAAGGCGAAGCATTGACGTTGTGATGGAAATAGAAAGAAAATTGTCAAATTTGAGGAGGTACTGCTCTGTATACGGTTGCAAATCGTATAAAACGGATGCGAAATCTCTTCATTACTTTCCTGTACAAAAAGTTCAGAGAGAAAGATGGGCTTCCGCGCTGTCAATTGGAAAACGCGTTACGCGATACATGACAGTGTGCAGTCTGCATTCTCGTGAAGACGACTTCTTTCCACAGCGTAGGTACCGGTACTGTTTATTGTACTCATTGATAGTTATTGTCTCTAATTTGTATTCACAAAGATTTAGCTACATCAAAAATACTGATAAACTTGTAGCCTAATACTTCTGTGCCGCACATAGAATGTAATCCGCTCTTTGTAAACTTCTTCATATGTGTAACAGCAGACAGTAAATTAACTATCTACGTGTGAGTAATATCTTTAACTGGTAGTAATTAAACACTGCATTTAAATTGTCTATAAAATACTTCTTTCAATGAAAGAAAATACGTAGTATTTTGCCATCATAAAGTAGCTTTTTTTGCTATTTGTTTTACGTCACACCGACACAGATAGGTCCTATGGCGACGATGGGACAGGAAAGGTCTAGGAATGGGAAGGAAGCGGCCGTGGCCTTAATTAAGGTACAGCCCCAGCATTTGGGAAACCACAGAAAACCATCTTCAGGGCTGCCGACAGTGGGGTTCGAACCCACTATCTCCCGGATGCGAGCTCACAGCTGCACGGTCCTAACCGCACGACCAACTCGCCCGATCATCATAAATTAGAAGCCATAACCTAATTATTTGGTAGAATTCGACAAACCAAGTATTCTTCAACCCCAAACAGCTGTGACTGTAGAGGTTATAGTATTCTTTAATTATAATTTTCAAACTTTGCTCTGCATATTCTGTAGGTAGTTATAATTTTTATACTTATTATTGTCGGTTCTAAGTTCTAACTTTTGTGCTGATGGTAAAAATGGAAGAATATTAAGATTAGGATGTGGGCTGTTCCAACACAAGACTGTATAAAGCCTAGGATTTATTTGCTTTACAACATTTACTTAGTAGAATTATTATTTTATTTCTTCCCCAAGATTACAGTTTACAAGACAGGTAACTCCCCGTCACCTGGCTAAGGCTTTGGCATGGACCTAATCAACAAGAAATTACTCCATAACCTCTAATAGTGGAAAATTACAGTAGCTTAACTAAGGTGCATTAGCGTGTCAACGGTAACATTTCTCTGACAAACCCGCTTTACATGTACAGTTGCACTTCACATTTTCACTCCCTTTGTTCAAGACAACATTAACTTTGTGGGGTTTTGAATCGATGTGGGATGATTGTAAACACAACGCTACAACACCAGTTTCATCTTCTGTTTCAAACTTTTTACCTACACATATCAAGTAATTACGCTTGAATATTTCTTCCCCTTCCACTAATGGACGCGTGAAATCTCCGACAACTCTCAACAGTTGCGCACATGACACCAAAGACATTTTGAACACTTAATAAATCCTACAGACGCACACCCGATCACTGTCGTGTTCATTTCCCGTCACTATCTCGCCGCCATATTGGAAACAGCTGACCGTAGGCTCCTCCCCCGTTTCGGACGTCAATAGAAGGCCTGGACAAGCCGACACATTTCTGGGCGAACAAAGTAGTTCAGGCAATGGCCGCTTGGATCGCGTTTATGTTCTGTTCTCATGTTCTGTCTATATCCTTATATTGAAGATTCATACAATAACGCGAAATAATACATTTCATTATCATTATGCCCGGTGTGAATCAGATATAAATATATAAAACAACTTAGAACACACTACACTTCATATATTTCTTTCATTTAGCACCTGATTATCGCACATGAATAAAGAATAGGGAAATAGGCCTAAATAGAAGTACAAGATTTTTCCTATTTCTATAATTTCAACACTTTTCTGCTCGGAGGCTTGCTCTTGAATTTGTTTAATAAATCACAGTCTTTAGTCTCTTTCTTTGCATTAGTATCAAGAACAGGCCTGAAAAATGTTGTAAGTATAACGTATGTGATGTGTGCTTGATCACAGTCGCGGCACTGAAACGTCTCTTTAAACTTTGGAGCGGTGAGGAATTTCAGCTTTCGGACAAGGTTACATTTTCCGAGATATCCTAACGCCCGCGTTGTAAATATTAATACATTTTTAAGAAGAAGACGAATTTGCGCCGGCACTTTGTCGGGGAGCACAATTCCCCTCACTGTACTTACACTGTAATCTGATTCGACAAAGTGCAAGCTACATATTCTAGAGCTATCATTAGGAGCCCAAAGAGATCCTTTTCTGCTGCCCTGTCGAGCAATAGCAAGCCTCCATTTGTCCCCTAAACTCGGATCTTTAGGAAAAAGATGAAAATTTACATTTGTGTATATTTCTTCGCTGTGTCAGATGTGCAGTTAGGCACGCAACAATAAACCACCTTAACCCACAGAATTGAAAGAGAAACTTGACGGCAATTGGACCCAGGGGCTCTGAAATTTGGATCGTAGGTTCGCGATGACGGGACCTTTAGCTGAGTCCTGGCATTTCTTCCACTTACAGTACTTGTGCCAGGCTCATCACTTTCATCTATCCTATCCGACCTTCCTTAGTCAACTCTGGTTCTTTGCCGACCCCGACGCTATTAGGTTTCCGAGGGCTAGGGAGTCTTTCATTTTCACGCCTTTTGAGACCCTTGTCTTCCTCTGGCCCATTCTCTCATTTTTCGAAGTGTCTGGTTCCTTCCAGTTTCTCTCTCTGATTAGTGTTATATAGACGATGGTTGCCTAGTTGTACTTCCTCTTAAAACAATAATCACCATTACCACCACCTTCACGGTAATTTGGAAGCACATAACTAAACAAATGTTAAGTGCATCTCAGCAACCATCCATATATTGCAAATCGTGAGACCAAATAAATTAAAAACCACAAAACTCTTCATATTTCATGTTAGATAAGGCCTTTCCTTATAAAACGAAGTTTAATATGTTATTTTTTCTCATAAAACATGTTGCAGTAACACAGGTAATCATAGAATTCGCGCAAAACAACAGTGCATAAACGCGAACCTAGCGGTGGAAAAGAGAAAAACTATTGCCCCACTTTTAATGCAAGAAATTGGCTCTCTGTCCAGGCCTTGGCCAAAGTCAATGAACCACTGGTGTCCGTTTGGCCATTTTGTTCTGTACTCATCTGAGGATGGTTGCCCAGTTGTACTTCCTCTTAAAACAATAATTACCACCACCACCACCACCATTCTGTACTTATCATCACTTCAACACGAACTACATGCGTGTAACATGTGTATAGGAGCCGTGTCGTAGCCAAAGATTAAGATGATTTTTAAATACAGTGGAAACCGGTTGTAACGACTCTTAACATACGGTAAGTGAAGTGGAAAATAATACGTCAGCAGAATATAAACTGATAAGTGAGGAAAGGAGTTGCAACTATATGAATTGATCACGCAGATGTTCTCTCTTCCCTTCCAAATTGTAGGAATCATTACATTACATTACAGCTTTATTACCCTACCATAGTTACAAACCATCGGTATAAGGGATTAAAGGAAATATTCCATGGCTAGACAACTGCTTAACTACAACTAAATCTATAACTAATTTAATCTAAATCGTCTATGCCTAAATTACGCTCTACTCTGTACCATCTCTCACATGGGCGGATCCCTAGCTCCACATGTCAGATGCTACCTTCACTACAACTAACTTGGTGGCGCCCCGCACGGGCGGGAAACCAGACACCATGCAAGGCACCACCCCTAACTAAATCTACTGAGCTACCTCCAACATGGGCGGATGACCGGACCACATGTTAGGGCAGCCCCTACATCTACACTAACGTGCTGACTAGTTATTCTACTGCCTATACCTAATTTAAAAGAACTGGCCTTGGTAAGGAAAACAGCCTGTCCAGCCCGTGATACCACTCCCAGCCACGCCTCGTGGGTCAGATGTCTGCCCCCACCGACACCTAGTTGGCAATGTGTTTTCCTCCCGTTCGTTGCGTGGCGGATCACATGAGGCGGAAGCCAATCCATCATGTGACCCGTCACATTCTTATCTACTGTCCAGCCTGTTGTATACGAGTCCGCCAACGCCCATCCTTGCTTCTCCTGTTTCACCACGTGTGGATGCTTATTCTTTTCATTTTGGGGTGGGTCAGTCCCACCCCACCCTTTCACCTCTTATACCTCCCACTCCCCATCCCATATCTTTCAGTCTGCTCTTTCTCACTTACATCCTACATTTATTCTACCTTATTTACATCTTATCCTCTACAATTTACACACGGATTGTTCATTGTCTTCAGCTATGCCATACAGTTAATATTTGTACATCTTTTTACAACACCAACCTTGCAAACAATTCAATAGTTTCCTTACTTCTCTACTAATTTACACCATCTTCATACAGTTCTTCCACCTTATTTAAGTCTCATAGTCTACTAACCACTCACTAATTGCACATATCCTTAAACAGCACCAAAAACTCAATGTTTATATAACCTCTTTACAGTTACTCTCTCAGCTTACTTTCTCCTATCTAATTCCTTTATAACAAGGCCTTCCTTCCTCACCCCTATCTAGAAATGACTTACTCATCTTTTAATACAATCTTTCACCAACATCTACAAATCTCTTCTTATTATATCTAAAATATCTATAATATAACACTTTCTCCTACATCTTCCTCACCCCTATCTAGATATCACCTACTCGTCTCTTAATACATTATTTTATCAATATATACACATCTCTTCTTATTTATTTACATTATATATAATATAACACATTCGTCTAAATCTTACTTCTCATTTCTCTGAATAATTCATTTCCATATTCAGCTCACGATTTCGCCTATCTCCGATCTTCCTCACATCTCCCCCTGCTTCTCTCCTCTCCTATCCCCTTTTCTAAACATAACTCCAGCCATCCCTTCTCCTTCTTTCTTCCCTTCCTCTTATTCCTATCTTGTCTCTCTCCTCTTTTTATTGTCCTCTCTTTGCTCTCACCATTCTACCTGTTATTCTCGCTCTAACCGTATTTAAATATTTTGATATATTTGTTCCTCTCTCCCACTCTCTACATAACTATTCTGTCATCTTATAACTCCTTTCTACTTTTTCTTTCTTATTCAGCACTTTCTTTTTAGTCTCCTCTAAGGCTCTGCACTGGTTAAATATATGCAGGTCCGACCAACCCTCCCTACACAAAATACATCTATCCTTATTTTCTCGACCTACCCACCCCCTGTTTTTGCAACTCCCATTACTCACCAATATAAACCTCTTTTATCCCTTCTGCCCTCAAATTCGGTTCTCGGTTTCGTTGTTTCCACCAATTTGTTTAATACTGATAGCGAGTTTCTCCCCCTATGTTCCCTTATTAAACTCTGTCTTTCTATATCTGATACTCTCCCCTTTACCCTTTTCCATGCCCATTCTTTCCTCTCCCCGATCCCGCGCATCCTAATTCCCCTAACCCTAAATTTTGTAATTTTTTAACACTTATTCACCCAGTATCCTTCGCTCTCCATACTTTTCTGGAACCTATACACCCCTTGTATTAAATCTCCTCCCTTCCCTTCTTCTAATCTTATCCAATACTTCATCACCTTCTTGGTTATTGTAACTTCTATCGATTCTTTACATACTAATCTAGCCCCGCATTTGCAGTACAGTCTGGAACACCCATCATAATCTTAATAAATTGGTTTAGTTCCTTCCTAGCCTCCTCCAATCCCCAAACATCTACCCCAAATAAAATTTTGCCTTTTGTCAGTGATTGGCACACCATTTTCTGAGTTTTGTACTTTATACCTGTGAATTTATTTTCTAATACTCCACTGCTGCAAGTGCTCCCCCTTCCCTTTAATTTGGCCCGCCTACATTGATATTTCCATGATCCGTAACTACTAATTATTACACCTAAGTACTCTATTTTTTCCAGGTCTGATTTCTTCCTACTCTACCATCCAAACTTTAGTTTCCTTCCTGGCTTTCATTTTCCTACATACCATTATCTGTGTCTTCCGTACATTTACTCTAAGTGACCATCTTGTAGTATATTCAACAACCTTATCTAACCCTCTTTGCAACCCACTTGCTGTTAGAGCCAAGATCAATAGATCATCTGCAAATAGCAGGCCCGGGACCTCCTGCTTCCCTATCCAAGGACATTGCCATCTCTCTCCTCCATGTCTTTCTAAAATATTATTTATAAACAATAAAAATAATATCGGTGACAGCTTACGACCTTGTCTCACGCCCCTGTTAGACTCAATACACTTACTCAACCCTTCCCCTCTAATTTAATCATCACCAGTACTTTCTCATACATTCCTTCTATTGCCGCCCTCATTTTATTCGACAGCCCTATCTCCCATAATGTAGTATATAGCGCCTCCGCACTCACCGCATCAAAGGCTTTCTCTAAATCAATCGCTGCTGTATATAATCTCATCCATGCTATCCTCACATATTTCGTAATTAAAGTATCCAAAATCCACACGTTATCCACCGTGTTCCTCCCTTTCCTGAACCCATTCTGATACTCCGATATCCTTCCATACTGCTCTGCCCAATTTTTAATCCTATTGACTAAAATTCCTCTATACACCTTCGACAACGCGTCAAGGAGCGTTACTCCTCTATAATTATTAGGTTCATTTCGAACCCCTTTATTCTTATATATTGGACATAATACCCCTATTCCCCCACTCACTAGGAAATTTCGCCGTTTCCAACACCCTGTTAAAATTTTAAGCATCACTATCAGCATCGGTTCATTTGCCCCCCCTTCCTTCCATACCCTGTTTGTAATACCGTTCGCACCACCTGCTGCGTTAGTTCTTGCTTTAATTAACATCCTAATTACTTCCTGTCTTGTTATCTCCTCTTCTAGTATCTGTTCTCCTGCTTGTAATTCTCTTACCATGTAAGTCTTATCCATTTCTCCATGCTAGTGTCCCCTCCCACCCAAAATACCTCTAAAATATCCTACCCACTTATTTTCCCCTATATTTATTTCCTTCCCCGTTGGCCTCGTTATCTTATTTATCGCTTCTCAAATCATCTCAAATCTCTTCTCTCTGCAATATCCGTTTATTCTTTCAGCTTCCACCTCTTTCCAACTTTTTTCTCGTTCAGTAACTTCTTGTAATCTCTTCTTAATTCGCAATATTCCTCCCCCTTTTCTTGTTTCCCTCCCTTCTTAAACTCTGCTAGAGCTGTCATTACAACCTATCCTTTCCTCGTACAGTCTTCATCAAACCACCCCATGACTCTGTTTCTGTCTCTTCTCTCATCTTCACTTTCTTTCCCACCTTCCACACTTGGAGTTCTATTAATTTTATAACCTTATCCATATCATTTCCTTCCAGCGCCCTTTTAATTTCTACCTTTAAACTATCTCCCCTCTCTTTTAATTTTAATCTCATTTTCTCAATCGTAGTATCATTCCAGATATACTTCCAAGCCTCCTTATACGTCATCCTTTATCCTACCCTCTCCTCACTTCATCATCGTTACCTCTTAGTTTTACCTTAATGGGCATGTGTTCTGTTGTCCCACATTCTGCCACCTCAAAGCTTATCATTCTACTTAACGCTGCTTCAGTGCTTACTCCTATATCCACTAAATTCCCTCCATTCGATGTGATGTACGTCAATTCTCCCTCACTATCTCCCCTCATCCACCCGTTTAAAATATATAAATTTTCTTTAGCACATAGCTCTAACAACCTTACTCCATAACTATTTATACCTTTGTCTTTACTCCTTCTTCTATACCATCTTACTTCGGTATCATCTCTCCCGTAATCTGGTACTCTATTGCTCACTCTTGCATTCCAGTCCCCCATTAAACTCATTCCATCTTCCACATACAACCCCCTTTGTTTATTTCTTCAATCAGTTCTTCAAAAAAATGTATTCACATAAACTGAAACCTTACGATGTTTGTATAATAGAGCCAAACAAATTGCCTCCTTTGCGTCACTTCCCGTTTTAATCTAAACCACACCACCCCCTCTACCTCACTCTGTATCCTCTCTACCTTCCCTGCTATCTCATTTTTATTAAAACTGCTATCCCACCAGGGTGTCTTCACATCCTCCCCATATTTTCCTTATCACGTTGACTAATCTATACCCGTCCCATTCAATTTCTACCCCTTTCTCTAACCACGTCTCCACTAAGACAATTATCTCAAACTCCTTTACTAATTCCTCATTTTCTTTGTTCCCTAGCTTCCCCATCAACCCCTCAATATTCCACAGCCCTAACTTCATATCTAGTTATTTATACCCTCCACCTCCCCTCTCTGCTTCTGTGATTCTCCACTTCCACCCCTACTTCTTGTCACTCTTCCTTGCAAGACTTCTCCATCTCTCTCTTCTTCCTTTTCTTTCTTCTCCTCTTCCTCCTTCCCTTTCTCCGTACCTGCGACTTTTCCCTCCCCATAAATATTTCAAACTTATTAATCTTTCCTTATTCAGCGCCTGTATCCTCTCCATTTTACTTTCTGTGTTCCTTTTACCCGATGAGGTTGAATCAGTAACCTGTCACCTATCACTTTCACTCACCCCTTTCCCTTCACTCTGCACCATTCGTGACATATTTCACCTCTGCGTTGTGTTGGTTGCTGGCACTGCTATTCAGCAGTTCTACACTTTCCGATCTTGGTGTGCTGAAGACTTCGCTCACTTTCGTTATATGACTTTCCTAGTCACTGCTACTTCTCCTTGTGCCCTTCGTCACTTCTCCCTCTGCCGTCAGGGTCTCCTTCTGCTGCTGCTGTTGATGTTCTTCATATAATTTCTTTAGCCGACCTACCACGCACATACGTGTCCATCTGCCGTCCCCAGCAAGCGGCTGCTGCCCTCTAATATATGTTTTAAAGCCTTGCTTTTTTGCCTACCTTAAATGCCTGTTTAAGATTCTGTTCTCCTCGATGGCTTCCCTGCTCATCTCCCTTCTTATCCACACTTTCTCGCCTTTTAAATTACTCGCATTCCTTGTCACAATGGCCGCCATCAATGTAGACATTAATTTCACTCTGATGGGCCTACTTCCCTTAACTTTCCCCACACGGTGCACATCGTCTGTATCAACTTCACTAAAGTTGATCTTCATCCTATTCTGAACCACTTCCACCACTTTACACACTAGTTCCACTTTAGTCTCTTTTCTCTCTTCTTGCTCATCATATATGAAAATATTCTTCCTCACACTTTCTTGCTCACCCCTCTCTACTAATCTCTTCGTCTCTCTCAGTTCTTGCTCCAAACTTCTCACCTTCTGCTTCAACAGATCCAGCTCATCTTCCCTTCCTCCTCCATTAACTTCCTCACATCACTCAATTTTAGGTCCTTAAATTCCTTAGATAACTCTTGAAACATTTCTCTGATTTGTTCCGTCTGACATGCCTCTCTTATCATCTTTCTTATCGCTTCGAACTCTTCTCATCCAATGGAACCCACTGGATCTTTACCAGGATTAACTTCCACTACTCCTATTATCAAGAGCACCGCCACCAATAGAGCAGCCAACATCCCCCTTTAGCTTCACTCTTCTCTCCTTTCACAGTGCCAGCTACCAATTGCCATCCTTATTGTTCCAGCGTGTTGTCCATTGCTCCGCCCTCAACTCAGCACATCCTCACTTCTTGCTGACTCAAAAACGACCAAATTTTAGGACCCGTTGAGTGTGATACAGCCAATTCCTTCCTTCACGTTCGTCTCCCCGTTTTGTAATCGCCATATTATGTGTGACTTTTCTTCAATATTAAAGACTTCCCCGTTCTTTTGCAACAGCTTCACAACGATGATTGCTTTGACTATTTAAGGAAAGTCGTAAAAGTCCAAATCGGCAAATTTTGACATTTTCATTTTTTTTTACATTGTGTTAACGTCTGAATCATTCTGTTTAATGTGAAATTTGTTCCAATCAAATACCCGAATATTTACTATTTTTTCTTCACTTCGAATCAGCCATATTTGGAGTACGTCAGATCAATCACTTCTTAGATAATTGTGCTCATTTTCTTCTCCCAATAGTTCGTCATTCTATCTGATCTACTTCTTTCCTCCTCTGATATCTGAATCGGTTTTCCGGTGTTGATCTTAACTTGGAAATTCTTAGTTTTGTCTTCGGTCTCGGCCTTGGCTGTACCATTCTTCAACACGACTTCGGAAATCTTAAGATCTCTCAGATCCTTCTCCACTTCCTGAAACTAATTGGGTTCAGCCTTCTTTTTGTAAAAAGAAGTCAGAGATCTGTTTAATTAATCTGCCAGGATTCATTCGGAATACGTGTACATAGAAATCAATCCGAGAGTCTCTCCGACTTCATGTAGAGGGCTTCGTTTCTATAGAAAACTTGTTTGATATTTAGGAATTTGGCACCCATTATTTTCCTCATATTTTTCCTTCCTTGATTTCCAGTCCCTCCATTTACCCTTTTCTCCCCATGACTAGTGTCTCTGCTGCATAAAGTGCTTCCGGCTTCATTACTGTGTTATAATGCCTTAGTTTGGTGTTCCAAGAGAGGGCTTTCTTATTGCACGTGTTTTTGGTTTTCTGAAAAGCTAGTTCCATTTTGGCCCTTCTCGCTTCCATTGCTTTCCCTTCAAGGTTGTTCCATTCAGTCCATTCCTGTAGATACTTGGAACTCTTCACCACCTCTGTTTTTGAGCTCCTACTTTAACTCTCTTAGGAGTGTCCTCATGATCTTCTTCTTTTCGAAGTAAATATTAAGTTCTATCTTCCCCGCCTACTCTTGTAATTCGGCGATTTGTTCTTTTGCTTCCTCCCACATTTCTGTGAGCAGCGCCAAGTCGTCAGCAAATGCCAAACACTTAATCGTGATTCCTTTGTTTTTTGTTCCAAGTCTTATTTCCCCTCTCGTTCTTGCATTCTATTCCCTCACAACTTTTTCAAGTGCAGGGGGGGAGAGACCAACCCCTTGCCGGACCCCTGTTCTGACCTCCAAATGTTCTGATTGTTCGCTCATGAACCTGACTTTCGAGGACGTATTCGTGAGCGTCTCCTTGATGATGTTTAAAGTTTTCCCTTCCAAGCCAATCTCCTCCAAATTATTGTGCACGACTCTCTGTCTATGGAATCGTAAGCTTTTCGGAACGCTACAAAAGTCAGTATATACGGTTTCGCCCTCTGTTTCTGGTAAGCTAACATGTTTCTCAGGTTTATGATCTCTTCCGGGCAAGATCTTCCTTTCGTAAACCCTGCTTGATAATCCACAATTTGGCAATCCAACGGAGGTTCTGCTCTTTGTAGTAATGCTCTGGACAATATCTTGTAGATCGTATCCACCAGTAAAATCCCTCTGTAGTTGCTGGGATCCAATTTCAAACCTTTTTTTGCGAAGAGGGTGTATCAGGGCCATTTTTCATTCCTCTGAAATAACCTCATTCTTCCATATCTCTTCAAAAAAGTTTGGAGTGAGACAATTGCATTTTTCCTCCATAATTTATCTGATTTTCCCCCAGATGACTTGAAATTTTCCGTATTAGTTTGGGACTAGTATTGCCTGGATCTCACTTATAGATGGGGGTTTAGAGTCAGAGTTGGGGTATGACTTCGGTCCACCATCGAACACCATCATTTGGAGTGGTTCTTCGAAATTTGAAAGTTCCTTGAAATATTCTGCTAGTATCTTACAGTTGCCCCTATTACTATGTGCCGTGTTCCCCTTTTGTCCTGAGGTTCGAGAGTTGGAGGTCATATCTGTTTAGCTTCTGCCTAAAGATCCGATAATAGTTTCTCATGTTGTTCTTAGCAGTCATCATTTTTCTTCCTCAGTAGCTGGTCTCCTTGTTTCATCTTAACTTTCTTGATCCCCTTGGACACCATCTTCCTAGTTTCCACAAAGCGTTTCCAGGCACTCCCGTCCTTTGTGGTTTTCCAGATATGCCATGCCTTCTTCCTCAGATCAAGTAGTCTATCACACTCTTCGTTCCACCACCTGTGCTTCTTCGTCCTGGTAACAGGCGCAGGCTTCTCTGCCTTGGTTATAAGACTCTTCTCCATCTGCTTTCAGTCCTGACCCCTCCTGGGAAGCTGGTTAACTTTCCCCGTTCCTCCTTATTCTCCTTTATTTTTTCAGGATCATATCTCGTTCATGCAAGGTTTAGAAAGTTACTCCTGGGGATGACCTTTAGTTTCACTCTAGATAGATAGATAGATAGATAGTGGTCCGAGTAGAGGTTGGGCCCTCTGAGAAACGTGACATTTTGGATTTCTTCATGAAAGTTCCGCTTTATCGAAATATGATCTAACTGGAATTCTCCCCTAAAGAGGGTCAGGTGTTATCTATGTCTTCTGCTTTCTTTGCAATTTCTTAAAGCTAGTTGACTTCAGGACCAAATTTTGCGCCTGTCATAATTCGATGAGCCTGGCGCCATTTTGGTTCATCCTGTTATGTGCTGAGTAACACCACATTATATGCCTGAACCTTTTCTCTCTCACCACTTGGGCATTAAAACCACCTAGAATGATGACGTTATGTTTCTAGGGTATCTTCTGGATCGTGTCATCTAGTTTATCCCAGAATAGTTCCACCTTCTCTTTATTCTTTTTGTTTTCAGTGTTTATAGGGGCGTGAACATTCACTTTGTCGACTTAAACGTGAGTGTGGATAGCCTTTCAGATGCGGACTCAAAGCTCATATTGGAGTCTAATACTTTCTTGTCGATTGCGAAACCTGTCCCAAGATGGGGAAGATTTTTCTTTACTCCTTTCTCCGTCTTCCCCTTAAGTATCCTGAATCCTCCCGATTCAAAGCTGTCTTCGTCCAAAAACCTGATCTCTTGCACAGCCGTTCTGATGATTCTATGTTAATTTAATGTGTCTGTTAGTGTGTTAAGTTTCCCCACTTTCAAAAGCGAATTTGCTTTAAAAGTGCCTAAGTAGTTTGCTTTCCTGTATTTTATTTTGTTTGAGCTTCCAAGACGTTCCAATTCGTCTTTGCGTGATGTTGCAGATTTCCCAGAACCCGAATGTCTGCTTGCGCACTTACGGTATGTGCGGTGGATTGACCACATGGGGTAATTAGTTTCACATCACATTTTTCCATGACTGATAATTTTTTGAATTCTGGGGGTGACTTCTAGAGTCACCTTTTCTTACAACCGAGGTTGTTAACCCCGGAGAATTATTCACAGCCGTCCTTTAACATGGAGACAGACGCTCACCATAGGCCGCTAATTTTGGAATAGCCACTTTTGGATTAGGATTTGATTTTTAATTCGTGGTGTACTCCCTAGGCTCTTCGCTCTCTCCGCCGCTGGGAATCGGATTCCTCTCCCGCATTTGAGACCGTTGACAAGGTTTCACCTAGTAATCCTAGGCAGGGTGGTACCATCCGGAGCGAGATGAGGCCCCGGGCTTGGGACCGCCAATGGCGGAGTTATTTACTATTTAATATATTGGCGCACTTGTCTTTTAAGACACGTTTTGTGCAATGTATCGCTGATTTATGCATATATCAGGGACTATTCATTCTAAAAGGCTGTGGTATGACGTGTTTTATTGGTTGGTCACCCTGTTTTAGCTGAAATGTGTTGTTTTGGCGGAGGATTTTAAAGCTTTACCGAAACTTTCACTTCCAAGTGCGATTCACTCAAAATAACTTCTTCCGAAACATGCTCGCTTTTCTCAGAAACTACTGAGTGCATTTCCATGAAATATTTACCAAATGTTCGTGATATTGTCGTGGAAGTATGGATCTACCTCGCTTGATATTCCTTGGAGAGTTAATTTTTATAATGAAATATCTGCAGAAAAAATTTAAATTGGGAATATTCTTAAAAAATCATAACTTTTCCTTAGCAAATATTTTACAGCTATTCTATATCAGCCGATGAAAAAGATGACTTAACATCATATTAGAAATTATCTTCCTACATTCAGTCGCTACTGAGAAAAAAGTTCTTTTATTCAGCTATTTTAACATCAGATTACGTCAGATTATTTTGAAATCTGCAATCTACCGAACACCTGAGTTTGAACATAAAATACGCCATTTTACACGAAATGTTGTTAAAAGCGATGTCGTTATGAACGATTTTGACTGTATCCATTGTCCGTTTTGTCAAACCACTTTAGATAAGTTCAAACAGAATGAGCTCACCTTTAAAAACTGTGACTATTTTTACTTTGAACAGACTGAGAGAGCATTTGAGATCACAGGACGTGAAGTTCCAGAGTTCTCTCACACACATCCAGTAGGGACAGAAACTGATCAGTAATCTAAGCAAAATGTTCACTAGCATTTTGGAAGGGAGGGTGAGATCGACGGTTCCAGATCTCAAAAGGGCTGTCAGCGTGCACCACACACGACGGGAACCATCTACGTCTTCACATTGATACAACTGTTGGACATGTTAAGCCCCATTCACAATGCAAACGTAACGTAACGTAAACTTAAAATTAACGCTAACTTAGAAGTTAGCCGCCATTTTACCTAATGGAACCATTCACAATGCGCCGACGTAAGCTTAACTGCCAGTCCGTAAAATTAAGGGATTGCAAACTCCAAGCTCTTGAGGTTAATTTTACGTTAACTTTAAGATCCAGCCAATCAGAGCAGAGGTAAACGTTGTGTTTTGTGCACGATATAATGACTTCTTTCGACAAAACACTTGTAATTCTCTTTCAAAATAATCTATGTGTATGTATGAGAAAAGGAAAAAAAGTATTACAAAGACGCTGTACCGAAAAATAATAGGTGAAAATAAATATCCTGTAGCAATGAAATCTGACGGTAAATGGCGGGAGACAAGCTCGCAGCGCTGGCGAACGGGCGATAGACAATCCTTGCCACAAATAAAACCGTGTCCATGTTTATTTTTTAACGTTATGACGGACTACTAGTTTACGAAAAAGGTTATCATCCAAACACATCTCATCGGGGTGTGATAGGTAGGGTCATAGATGTCGGTACAGGAGACCTTTTACATTTATTTTTATTACAAAAGGGGAAGCAAATCGTAAGAAAGGCAAACAGTTCAGGTTTCATCCGCATGTCCAAAACGAACTGATGAGGGTCATTTCTTACAGTAGATTACCGAAATCGCACTGAGATAACCTTCTTTGATTCAAGGGATGAACCCATTTTCTGCATTGATTTTTAGATCGCCTTTCCAGGTAGTCCTACACAGCTCCCAGGAGCAAAGCAATAGATGTTTGAAGTAATAGGAATTCCGCTACCACGTCGTTTGATTCCATCGAGGTACCGGTACTGAAATATAAAACTGCGAGATAGCCCAAAACCCGACTTCCGTGCTAAATAACATGGCATTGTTTTGAATGGCTGCCGTGTACTCTTTACGTTAATGTTACGTTCCTCCATTGTGAATGCCACAAATTTTACGTTAATTTTACGGTTACGTTACGTCGTTAAGTTTACGGTTACGTTTGCATTGTGAATGGGGCCTTACTGCCATCTTCTGCTTTGTCTTCCTTACCTAGGAGCACTTTTCCATCTAAGCTCTTAACATTCATGCACCGACTTTTCCATTCACAAATATTTCCTTGATCATACTTCTAGGACCATACAACCTTCAACATCCTCGCACTTCTCTTTCAACAATTCTTCCTTAAGAATCCAGCACTTTCTATCTACTTCATTCTTTAATCGCCTCCTCAAATTTTGCATTCTTATTCTTTCATCATTCATCAATCAGGTGTAATATCTCCTGAGTTATCCAGTGACTAAGCTTTCTTGAGCAACCTCTCTGAGCTCATTCACTCTTCCTTTGAGGAGTCTCTGTCAAAAAGTGCTGTTTCCACTCGAAACATTTCATTAGTATTTCGCCCACATGCACTGCAGTAGTTGAATGTGATGAGCAATCCTGCGAGATGTGCGTGCCTTTTCGTTTCATCCTCTTTGGGGTACGTTGAATTAATCATTTTTCTGTGTGTGATTATTTCTTAGTGCCAGTATTCCCTCATTATTTCTGATCTTCGTTCCGAGAAAGTAGGTCTGGATTTTAATGTAGACTTATCTTGAAACCTTATATTTTCTTCTGTAGTTATAACTTTAACTGTTTGATCGAATAATGAATTTTCTCTAATTTTTAAATCTACTAGGTCGTTTTCAGTTTCTCGTTGCGGTTTGTTTTGCGGTTACGAAAGAAGTCAAAGATGTGTTTGGTTAATGTATTAGAGTTCTCTCAGAAGATGACCGTAAGAAGTTATCCTTCTTTTACCCATAGTATCTGAGAGCTTTCCAATTTCTTGTAGAGTGTTTATTCTTGATGTACATTATCTTTTTATCCTCAAATTGTGGTCCTGTGATCTTTCTTAAAATCTTCCTTTCTTTTAATTCGAGTTTCTCCATCTGGCCATTGAAATTCATGTTCAGTGCTTGATCACTGTCTTATAATGTTTAACCCATGAAGGGGACTTCTTGTTAGTTGGGAGGCCAGTTCAAGTTTATTGTGCTTTGTTTTCCAACTAACCCATTCTCCGGTACATTTGAATTCTTTTAGTATTTCAATCTTTTGTCCTTGAACTTTGAGGTATATATGTGGCTGTTTGTTGTTTGTCATGCTTTCGAAGAAGACCTATTTCAGCTGCTTGTTTCTCTGGTTCAAGAATTTACTCGCTTGCTTCTTTCGTTGTTTCAGCAAACAAGGCCATATCATCTCGAAAGGCAACACAATTAATTTTAAGGTGGTTTTTGCAACCCAGTGTAATTCCACTTTTTATGTTTTTGTTCCATTCTCGAACTAGTTTCTCAAGCGCGCAATTAAATAATAACAATATCAACAACCATGATAGTGGTGGTGGTGGTTATTATTGTTTTAAGATGAAGAACAACTAGGCAACCATTATCTATGAACAGTAATCAGAGAGAAAAACCTATTGAACCCTTGATCTTACCATTCCATCGTTGGTCGGCCACAGCTGCTGCAGTAGAGCAATATCGAACTCTTAAATCTTGGGGTCGTAGCGGGGAGTTTTCGGTCACAATCTTGACCAAACGATGGGGTTCAGAGGAGAGCCTAACTACTTGAAATGAGGAGCAAATATGTGCTTACTAACTTTTATTGAATTGTCAAAATGCAAAAAAATTATGTTATAAAAACATTCATAAAAGAATAATTATTCAACGTTTCAACGCAGTCACATTGCATTGCGTGAGTTTTATCTGTTACATTCATCGAAGAACTTTCTTCGGAGGAAATTAGAAAATTTCACAAATTAGTGAACAGTGAAAACTCGAAAAACGAAAATAAAACCTGAAAATCGATCCAAACGTTAACTGAGAATTAATCCACACGATCCGTGGAAAATCTGACCTTCAACAAGTAGAATTCCAGATTTGCATTTAATGAAGGTTATCCACCAGTCAAATATCTGTCGGATATGGGAACACCCGCCTAATGGACCCTTAATCGAACCAAACTGACTATCAGTTGCTTTGGATAGGTTGCAAAATACTACTGGAAAACATGGTGTTCACTGCAAGTTAACAGCAGCAGTCATAATTAAAAATAAAATTCCACCATGTATTGTCATGTCGTGACACCCTTAAGTTATGGAATAATCCCGATGCTGAAACATGCATCACCCAGCAGCTGTTCAGAAGGAACCAACAACAACTCGATCCGAGAGGATCTTACGTTACGTTGTTCCGAAGGAACAAAACTGCGAAATGCAGGAAACACTTATTCATCATGCATTTAGAAGAAATGCCAAACACTGAAGTTAAAGAAAAAGTGGTAAATCACTTGAAACATATTCTTATAAATCCAACTTTCAGGTTGTAAACGGTTATGTTACAACTTACAAGTCCACATGATAAAAATGAAATAAAAAATACCAAAAACAATCTAAGGAAATCTTTCCAATTTACAACTGATGCCTACCATTACAGATCCATCTACTTATGTTTGTCCCAATAAACTAACTACAAGTTACTGATAAACCACAGTCAAATATTATAAAAATGACAGAACGAAAATTGAAAATAAAATCTATTCCCAGCTGACGAATCGAAACCGCATTCCTAATTCAAGTCTCACATAAATAAGCTAAGGGTCAACACGCACACTATCAAACCAATCGGACGTCTGAACGACAAAACAATTAAACCAAGAACTAAAATTAAAATACTAAAGTCCAATGAACTCAAACGCTCGTGGCAAACAGCAGTAAATAATCAGTCATCGTTAGCTCAGTATCCAATGCTGGACAACCCTCACGTTTATGCCACTAGTGGTTTCATAATCTTATGTAAACACCTTCCAGCTGGTAAGGGTTGTGCCGAAATATGGCCTCAATATTACTTTGCTAACACTCTTCGCATTGCATACACTACTGCAGACACTTCCATCGTTCAAGTCACTTCGCAAAAACGCCTAACCGAAGACTTGACTGTATACAGACGACACCCTAAATCTATCGTCGAGCGTACATAGTGTCCACAGACCCTAACAATAACATCTATATACACACACAGCACCCTAAACCTATCCTTGAGCGTAAAAATGGGGACGTTTACTCATCAGTATACTCCTATGATACGCGTAACGTCCTAAATCTATCGTTCGAGCGGAAACTGGGACGTCTACTCATCTTCTAAAATGTCAGGCGAAATCATAACTTCAAACACACTCTGTTATTTAGCTGGAAACCTTGTCGAAACTATAGCACACAATGAAACGAATCTTACCGCAAAATGAACGCAAGTCTGGAAATGCAACCAAGTCCCTATCTCGTCAATAAAACGTGGAATTGAAAATAAATAACGCGCGGCTACTCAGTCCACAACTCAAACACGATCTCAACATACACAGTGAAGTTTGGAAAATAATAATAATAAATTCAGCACACATCTAAGATTACGTGCATATCGTCAAAACAGTAATCATCACCATCGCAAAAATCCACACTATAATTCTAGGGTGAGGCCCAAAAAAATCGCCTACCACCTCACTATTCCTAACATTCATATCCACTAAATATCCAGTGAAGCAAAATTCAATGAATCTACACAGCCAAACTATCACTTTAATAACGTCCAATATCTCATCCCACAATATTTCCGATTTAATGATAATCTTGACTCGTAATATAAGAAATATACTGAATGGAGATTTGTTACAGCAGTCAAATAACACCAACCGTATGTTCAGAATGCTCTTCTAACCTTCCGGTCACCTACTATAATATTCATTATGCTGACTTTACATAAATCGTCATTTGGACTTAATTGCCAAGAGCTACAATCTTTTACAGAAATTGTTTTTCACGGGGAGTTCTTGACTTGAAATCATAATGTGCATCACAAACCACTCACTTCGACTTTGGCAATCATTCAACCGGTTAGCTGATCCGGATTGCTAACGGAATCTCAATACAGCCTGCCTCAGAAATATAACATTTAATATACAGCCTGTCTCAACAATTCTTCGCCATCGACAAATATATCCTGTCTCAAAATTTCATCTTCATCGCCTATCATCACGGCGGCATTACTCATGAAATACAGGCTTCCTATGCCTTCAACATCTACACAACTATTCCCTCAACATATCATTCCGACAAATCCATTTCTTCCTGATTCAAAACCTTTCAAACCTCAATACTCCCATGATGAACAGTTTTATAAGAATCTTCTCATTGATTGTTTTTACAACTTTCGGACCTCAAGAACACAATAACACACCGTGATTTCCCATATCACCAACATACACGGTGTTACAAAAATTAACTTCCCACGAATAAATATAACTTTATCAGACTTCACTGGATTTCGAAACGAACGCAAATCTATTCGACACTACTGTTAACTACATGATTTAACATAGAAAAATTTTATCCTGCTGTGATTATTATTATTATTATTATTATTATTATTATTATTATTATTATTATTATTATTATTTCGACTAAAATTTTCTTAACTCATACGATATTCGAAATTATGGCATTCACCACGACTACGTTATCTTTACCAACTTCCTGACTTTACTCAGTTTGAACACTATCTCAAGGAATTTTAACATATTATTTAAACTTCACATTTACAGTTTCTGAACGGGATTTTTACTGCCCTGAAGAATTCCACACGACGACCAGAAATATAACACTTTCACCTGATCATTATTAAATATTAATTCGACACACGCACTGAAAATTTTAGTGGGACGAAAAAATTCTATCTACAACATTAATAAAAATTATAAGCAGACCTGTAACAAGTACTCATCTTGGAGATTCCGGCTACATTTAGCCAGCTGACCTCGGATTTAGCAACTCATGTCTACAGGATACATAATCTTCTTATAGATTACTTAAAAATACACACATTTTACACTCGCTATTGATTAACAACACAAATGACGCACGTTCCTCACTTTACTCGTGTAACGAACTTCCCTCTCTGCAGTCGACTGCGACTGTCTCACAGGACTCAGTTCTTGCTCACCTTAATAATAACAGGTGTTCCAAAGATAACGAAATCAGACCTCTGACTAGTCTCCAAACTCCCTTTGACAATATCAAACACGCACAATGTAATAAGATGAAATCAGCTATGTATTTTAAGCAGATATCTATGCCTTCAGTTTTCGTCGGCAGAAGCTCAGAAAAATTTCTATCGCCTTCAGTCAAATACTCTACTTAAACCATCTCCATGAATAGACAGCAAAAATTAATTTTAAGACACAAATCCCGCACTTTTGTGTAGACGAGCGACGTGGGTTCCACCGCCCAGATTTCAGATAGAATGTGTAAATGTAGGTGAAGGGGATTTCTTTACACCCTCTGAGGTGACGCTACCCTCACCATGAAGCCTGGAGGTGCAATACCCTAATTCCACATCCACTGGACCAATTTTCTTGAAATTTATTCCACACATTCAGACTGAATTATAATTTATTATGGTGTTAATTTTATATTTTTTCCATACTTGCAACGGGCATAATAAACTTAATTCTGACATGTAATTTCACAGTCTTTCTTCAGAGATGACCTCGGCACGTGTCGCAAATTCGCGAGTAGGATGCCAACTTTCCTCCAGGCTTAATTACATTTAAATTCACCCTGTGGATTCTGTCCTCGTGTAATGTTTATTAATAATTTCGATCCTTTATTCCTGGATTAACCATGTCGCCAAAATCTCTCGTTGTGAAGGATTTTTCAAAATTGCTAAATTAGTCAGTACGCGATATCAACCGAAGCGTCCCGGCATTTCACAAGAGGGTGGCTCGCTCGGCACGGTGAGTTCTGTTCCCACGGGGGAGCAAGACTCTCGAAATAAAACATGGCTACTCTCAAAAAAGTTATTTGTGGCTGAAATTAATATCTACAATTATTTCTCCATAGTAGAATTATGAGTTCAATATGAAGGGTCAGAGATTTCGAAAAATGAAGGTATCGGCCAAAGAAAGACAATGGCCATGAAGGGCGTGAAAATTAAAGACTCCATAGTCATCGAGTGCTCTAATAATATCGGGGTCGGAAAATAACAAGAGTTGACCAAGGGAGGTTGGATAGGATAGATGAAAGTGAGGAGCCTGGCACAAGAAAGTGAAAACAATACCAGGACTGAGCTGAGGGACCCGTGGTCGTTAACACACGCCTCCTAGTTGAGAGCTCCTTGGGCCCCTTATGACAGGCAGGGGATACCGTGGGTGTTATTCTACGCCCCAACCACAGGCAACAACGGTGAGAGGCCATTCCCTTGTCGTACTCCCGTTTACGAAGATATATTTTTAAATTATTGAAGAAAATGTAGCATTCTGATTGGCCAATGCGCTCGCCAGTATCTCGAGGACACTCTCTATATCTACAGGCCAAGACGTTTACGATGTCAATCGGCTTAGCCTAGTGTTTTAAATATGTAGATAATAAAATACAAAAGAGATCCAGGACAGCAAGTTTCAAGCACGGTTCCATAGAATGTGATTGCCATATCTTAGAGGCCATCTTCAATAACCGTGAATAGAATATCTCAAAATAGGGGTGGCGGGAGTTACAGGTGCCGCAGAAATTTTCCTTCATCTCCATCATTTTGTAATGTAAACAAATATTTCACAATGACCACACTTTCTCCAGTTGCTCGTCATCTGTTATGCGTGCCTAGTTCAATCATTCAATTGGCTGTTCACCCAAACTAAAATAAAACTTGCTTGTGCTGAACAATTCACGTTAATAAAGCAAGATGCTAACATGTCGATGTATTTTGTCAGGCCTCTTCGCTATGATCACTAACATTGTCATCATTCTTGTTACAGGTCTTCATGATGACGATGGTACTAGGGATGATCGTCGGTCTGCTATCCACAACAATGGCATATGGAATGTATCGGGGGAGAGGTAAGATTGATTGGCTTTCTGTACTTACATGGATCGTGTGGTAACACATGACTTAACAGTCCATCTCCATAATATCATGCAAACCCCTTCTGAACTGCCCATGTCGCCAAAACTGTATCAACCAAAGTCTAATTAACTCTCACTTCACCTTCCTATGGTTGGCAGCAATTTATCTTGTCCACTCCTCTCTGTTCGCTCATAGTCTCTTCATTTCTTCATATGATCCTGCTCCTATATCTCCTCGAATCTTTGTCATGTATTGTAATCTGGGTCTTCCTCTGCCTCTTTTGCCTTGTACCATTCCTTCCATAACATTGATTATAAAATCGTGTGCCTCTACATATTTGCTATTAACTGGTCTCTTCTCTTCGTTATTGTTTTCAATAGGGCCCTTTTTCACAAACTCTTCTGGGAATTTCTTCATTAGTCAGCCTTGTCTCCCACGTCTCCTCCAACACCACATTTCAAATGCTTCTAGTCTTCTCTTGTTGCATGTGCCAAGTGTAAGGTTCTGAGACGTACAGTGCTACACTCTAGACGTAGCATTTCAAAATGCTTTTTTGGTTTCTGCATTTAAGTTGCTTGATAGAAGGAGCACCCGTTTGTTGCTGAAGGCTACTTTGCTGCCCAATTTTGCGTTTTATGTTATTGAACTTTTGCCACCTGGTGTGTTCTTTCTTCCTAAAAAGGTGAACATATTAACTTGTTTCAGTGGTACATCCTTAACCCTATACATCGTTAACCCTAATGTCAGTTATAATTTGCTGGTGGGTGAATTAATGTATTAATTTTCATGTTGTACTTTTCTCGCGTGATCTTATTCATTCCGAAGATTTTCTTCATTCTATTCAATAATAGCTATGTTGTCAGCAAGTCTTATCATTTTCATTTCTGCTCCATTGATCGTAGTTCCTTCCATAGCCTGTTTACATTCCTTGATTCCCTCCTCAATATACAAGTTGAACAGCACATGTGGTAAATTGAGTCTTTGGCGTACTGCTCTCTATATGCATGCCTCTTGTACATCACCATTTATATTTATAATGCCTCTTTGATTTTTGTTCAATTCATGTCTGTCTCTGAAATCTAGACAAACATTAGTCACAATTTTCATCAACACATTCCAATTTACATTATCGAAGCCTTTCTCCAAGTCCACAAATGCAACAAACAGCATTCTTTTTACGTCGAGAATTTTATCTACAATCCGTCTTAACATTAAAATAACCACCCTTGTTTCACTGTTCCGTCTAAATCCAAACTGATCTTCATTTAAATTCTGTTAAATTTTGTTATTTATTCGGTTGTATACTATTCTTGTTAATATTTTTGACATGTCTGATAACAAGCTCAAGTTACGGTGTTTTTCACATTTCAGAGTAGCATTCACTTTTTAAAATCTTCCGGTATTTCTCCAGTTTCATATATTTCTTTGATTCATTTGAAAATATAACTATATGTTTCATCATCCAATCCTTTTATCATTCCTCCAGTCATTTCGTCGCTTCCTGGTGCTTTATTGTTCTTCAGTCCTTTCACAGCCTTTGAATGTTCTTCTTTTGTTAATGAGGGTTCCAACTGATCGTTTGTTACATTTTCTTCGTTTTCGAGATTTCTTATCTCAGTTGGATCTTCATATTATTTTTCTGTGTAACGTTTCCGTCTCTCTCCCACTTCCTTGCTCTCAACTACAAGTTTTCCATTTTCGTGTAATATGTTATTACTTCGGACATTGACTTTCTTGAACTGCTTCCTAATCCGTTCATAGACTGTTTCTATATTTCCTTTCTCTAGCTTTCTTCTACTTCCTTGGATTATCTCATTATATACTTTTCTTTACCCTTCTTTGATTCTCTATTGAATATGTTTCGGAGTCTTTATAGCATTTAATTCCTTCTTAACTTTTTGAATTTTTAAATTTTTTCCTTTCTTCCACAAGTTCTAAAACATATTCAGAAATCCATGGTTGTTTTACTTGGTCCTTTGTCTTTCCTATTTCCTGGTCAGCAGCTTTTAAGACTGACAGTTTCACAGCAATCCATTTCTCACTTACTGTACCACTTGGTATTCCTTTAACTTTCTGCTGTGGCAACTTTGTATATCTTTCCTTAGCATTGTCTTGTCCAAACTTTTTGACGTCGTATTTGTAGTATCCTGTAGCACTTTTTCCTTTCTTCTTAATCTTAGGTCGCATTTTAGCAGAACTCTAGATTGTGGTCACTGGCTACATCAGCACCAGGATAACTTTTACATTGTTTAGCTTGGTTGTGGTATCTTCCTTTTACCATTATATAATCTATTTTGTATCAGGCTCCATCACCGAGTGAAGTCCAGGTGTATCTTCTTCTCTTAGGCTGCTGGAACCATGTGTTTACAATTATTAGTCCTTTCTCTTTACAAAAGTCAACTAGTTGTTGCCCTCTTTCATTTCTCCTGCCAAGTCCGTATTTACCCACAGTATTTCCATATTCCTCTTCGCCTACAGAAGCATCCTAGTGTCTAAGTATGATGAGGTCTTTATCTTTAACCGTTTGCATTACTTCCTCTAGTTGTTCATATGCTTGTCCACTTCTTCATCAGCATGACTGGACGTTGACATGATATTATCCTGTAAATTGGTTCATTTTCTATTCTTACCACTACTCTTCTATCATTGTATTGCACATAGCTCTTAACTCGTGTGCCTACACCTGCGTAACTTCCTTCCTCTGCGGAGTATATTTAAACTCCAAAAGTCTTCTCTCTCACGCCATCTTATTTCGCTTATTCCTAGTATGTCTATATCATGTTCTTCGATCTCCTTTTTTACATTCTCGAGTTTCCCACAGATGTTCAGGGATCTTATGGTCCATGTTCCTATTTTGACATGCCTTATGTCGTCTTTCACAATGCGTTTGCTAATGTCCCCAGCCGGGGCTCCAAACTGGGGATTATTTTCCCTCCGGATTGTTCAGTTACAAAGCCTACCATAATTTCTGCTAAACAAGGGATATCCAAAAGTATCTGTAATGGTTTTCCTCTTGCCTTCTCCATTGTATGCCGCTGACCTTGTTGGTTCTTCTGTAGGAGCAGTTTCGCACCCCGAGAGCGAAAGAGTGCCCTACCTTTACCCCCTCACCTGGTAAAGGGTGTCCCCTTATCCCGGGCGATACTCGGTCCCTGCATTCGTAAGCCGATTGCCACGCAGCCGTTGCCCCCTCTCTACCGCGAGGAGGTAAATGGCAGGTCTTTCCTTTCATTGATTCTAGGACCGCACTGGAATTTCCTGGAATCTCCAATACTTTCAGAGATGGTCTCCTCCACCATTAATATATTCATATATTGACCTCCCCTACCATTGTTATATTCATATCTTGGTCCCATTTACCATTAACATACTCATATCTTGACCTCCTCTAGCATTGTTATTGTTCTCGACCTCAGCTACGACTGTTGTATTCATATCTCAGTCTCCTCTACCATTAATATATTCATACCTCGACCACTTCTACCATTGTTATGTTCATATACTAGCAAATGTACCCGTGCTTCGCTACGGTATTCTACATTGTATACGGATATCGAAGTAAATTACTGTACATGAAGTGAATAACATTTTTTAAACTGCATGTCTCTTGACGTTATCCGAGAAACAGCATAGGAAGGTACGCAGACGTTGTTTCTAATCTAAAGTGCGAGTTGAGGAGTTGTGATGATAATGACAGGTCCACTTGTCTACCGCAATTCACTATGCGTAACATCAGTCACATTTTGATGGGTAATTTTTTATAATCGGTGGCACCCTTGCAAGGGGGCACCTATTCCTAACGATAAAGAGAATCAGCTAAAAGAGTTTTGAAAAATGCACGCTCTCGTGCTGTCTGCTAGTCAAATCGAGAAGGGAATTATACATTACAATTGTACACAGGCGTTGGAGGAGGTCCCCATTCCTACTGCCAGTTAAAGTCGATGTGGGGAGTACTGATTACAACAGCAGACGCCCTCCAGCTGACATTCACTATTGATTTGTAAAGTATTAATTACAATGTCAGACATACCCTCTTCTAGATCGCTACAAATCGACTTCAATGAATAAACGTAGATCGACATACGGAAGTATATGCTGTTCACCTACATTTACAGAATATCTGCTGCTAAACGGTGCATGATATCGAAAAGCGAATTGTACGGTAAGACACCTCTGGCCTCATATTTCCTCGTATCTAATCTATTTAAAGGTATGATTGAGCAGAAACGTTGAATAGGGTGAAATTTGTGTAAGATTTTCACACAGTGAATTACTTTTCATACAGCTTCAAACATAGAATTTGGCTCACATATGGGTACAGGGTGGGCCAATATTCGGGTAGAAGTTGATGATCCCGTCTTTCCTATAAGTGAATCAAACCATCAATTACACGTGTACAAAGTGAAAAATTTAGGTAAATCCAGAAATACAGCCAAATTTAACGTACAAAAATGCTATAATTTTGCCAAATTTCAATTTTCTAACTTGTCTGGGAGATTGTGCCGCCATCTTCATAGGGAGGAGGGGGTTAAAAATGAGGACTTTCAGGAAACGTTTAAGCCCATGAAACCTATAAGTTATCGTTCTGGATAAATATCACCGACTGTGTTCTTAAGCAGATTTGAAACTCCCAGCGCCTCCCCCTCAGAGAATTATGAGAATTTTAGATTTTTCTAAGGATCCCGAAGTCATCAGCTTGTCTGGTACCAAAGTTTCTAAGATGCCTAGAATGGTCTCATTAAATCACGTCTGTTTTCATTTTAATGCCTTAATTTAGTAGTACAGTATATATAGATCGCTCCAAACTGACTTCCATTCATTAATACAGATTATATTTCACCCTCTTCCCTAGTGGTTCTAGGGGCGTCTTACTCCCAAAGTATGTTTTCCAGGTGGTACGTCATACTTGAAAGTCACACTGGAACATACACACGTCCACTATCTCGGTCATTTTTGACAATTTATTTTCTAAGCTTCTCACCCCCCTATGCCGAAGGGGGCTGAAGTAGGACTTTAAAAATCCGGAATATTACTATTCATCTCAACGACCCGGAAAACTATGGACTCGGCAGTATATTCGATTATTATTATATCTCACTTCCCCCCTCCCCCACCCTAAATGGGGCTAAACATTGATTTTTAAAAAAATCGGGTGTGTTAGTATTCATCTCAGCGACACTATTTTCGATTATTTTTAAGTTCAATTCCCTCGCCCCCACCACAAAGGGGGATGAACTTGGACTTATAAAATATTTCTCAATATTCATCTCAGCGACCCCGACAACTATGGAGTCGACACTATTTTTTATTATTTTTATATACCACTCTTCCATCGTCCCCCCCTCACGAAAGGGACTGAACTTGAAAAAAATTCCGGAGTATCATTATTCATCTCAGCGACCCCGAAAAGTATGGATTCGACACTACTTTCGATTATTTTTATGTCTCAGCCCCTTCGTCCCCCGCCCCTAAGAGTTCCTGGGGTGTCCTACACCCACGTGGTTTGTCTCCTGATACTAAAAATTCGAAGTGTACAATTCTCCCCGGCGACCCCGAATACTATGTCTTCGACACTATTTCCCCAAAGGGGGATGAACTTGGACCACTGATCTCTATACCTGGATGGCTGGTAGCTTGGGTAGCAGTAAGCCGAATAGAAGATGACTGGCGTAGTAAGATGGCAGCGAGCGCACGGTGCAATAGACCACGAGGAGCGCGCTTGCTTTGTTTATGCTTAGTTCAGTGACGCCAGGCCTCTTGATTGCAGTTCCACGAGTGTCCTGTGCTGTGTTATTGCAAAGTAAATAGTAGTGTATTTTACGAATTTAGGTTCGTTGCCTTGTAGTATACTTGTGGATTACAAGATTCAATTTAAATATGTATGTGTTTATCTGAAATATGAATGAAGAAACATTCTACGGGGTATTAACATACCGCAGTGTTCAGCTTATGGACGTACAAACAGAACCGATCAGCAGAAGGAGAAATCATTTCATCGGGGAGTTTTATACTGTACATAAGAATCTTCCTAGGGTAGTGTTTTGAGTTTTAGGCTTATTGTATCTTATTTCGCATATTCTGGAAGCAAAATGGCAATTAATTTTTGTAGGTTTCCTTTCTCGAGACCCGAACATCTAAGATTATCGATTAGGAGTATCAGGCGGGAGAATTGGGAGCCTTCTAAAACAGCTGTTCTCTGCTCGGATCACTTAGAGGAAGACTGTTTTGATAGACATGGACAAATTGTACACCTCAGAAGTGATGTACAGCCAACTGTTTTCAATTTTACTGAACATTAACTGCAAGTAAAGATTTACTTATATTTTTTTATTTCTCATAATTAAACTGACGGTTTCGATGAAATAATTGACGTGACCTTATAACAATCTTAGAAAATGAAGTCTGGAGGAATTCTAGACCTTATTTACATCGGTAATAATTATGGGTTTTAGACACTGGAGTGGTGGGAGAAGGGAAAGTGTGGTGGGTGTTTGGGGCTATCCCATTATACTATTAGTGGTATTTGGGACTCTTTTAACTGGTGTTACATATTTCTGATGATGACTATCAATATCGCTTTGCTAGCTGAATTTAATTAAAGAGGTCTGTAATAGTTAATTAAGCTGCAGGTAATGTGATATATTGACAAGTTTTGAATGTTTGCTGGTTTTATAAATGTGTACATTTGCTTCAATGATATTTTAATTTGATAATATGCGCGTTATTTCATGGAAACAGGAAACAGAAATTCATTATCAAGCACCGATTACAATATGTCGAATCTAGGCCTGTATAGTGAGCTATGTTTATAGGTACATCATTTTAAGAATGCATAATTTCGTGGCATACATGTATACAATTTACAGCAATGTTTCCAGAAACTGGTTTTCACTCGTATTGTGTTACCGATCGCTAATTGCATGTATTCAGCATCTAAGTTAATATTTGTCGGCCGTTACTATACACTCATGTTTATTGCTATCCCGGAGATTTACTGACCTCGGAATGACGTGTCAGTGATCCCAATGTCCTTATGCTTTGAGTGAACATGTCTCTATATTTTTAATTATTCCAATGCGCCATTAATTGCGACTTAAAGTTGACTATATTATCATTGCTTCCCCATAAGGAGAGCTCTAGGTTGGGTACGCCAACATGGCGAACCGCGCGCTCAACTTGGCGTACTTTCTCCTGCAGCGGAGACCTGCCATCAGCGATCCATGTATAGAGATCAGTGACTTGGACTTATAAAATACCTGGAGTCTCACTATTCATCTCAGCGGCCCCGACAACTATGGATTCGACACTATTTTCGATTATTTGTATATATATCACTCTCCCATCGCCTTCATCACGAAGGAGGCTGAACTCGGACTTTAAAAAATTCCGGAGTGCCGCTATTCGTCTCAGCGACCCCGGAAAGTATGCATTCGACACTACTTTCGATGATTTTTACAGTATATCCCCTATACCCCCGCCCTTAAGCGTTCCTGGGGTGTCCTACCCCCAAGTGGTTTGTCTCCTCATACTAAAAATCCGAAGTGTACAATTCACCTCGGCGATTCCTAAAACCATGTATTCGACACTATTTTCGATTAATTCTATATATCACTCCCCCCTCGCCCTCCACCCCAAAGGGGGATGAACTTGGACTTATAAAATATTTCTCAATATTCATCTCAGCGACGCCGACAACTATGGATTGAAAATTATTTTAGATTATTTTTATGTATCACTCTCCCATCAACCCCCCGACCAAGAAGGGGCTGATCTGAGACTTTAAAAAATTCCAGAGTGTCACTATTCATCTCAGCGACCCCGAAAAGTATGGATTCGACACTACTTTCGATGAATTTTATATCTCAGCCTCCTCGCCCCGCCTGACCCTATGGGTTCCTGGGGTGTATTACCCCCACGTGGTTTGTCTCCTGATACTAAAATCTGTTGTGTCACTATTCATCGCAGCGACCCAGAAAACTATGGACTCGACACTATTTTATATTATTTTTATATATTACCCCCCATCGCCCCCACCCCGAAGGGGGCAGAACTTGGACGTTAAAAAATTTCGGAGTGTCACTATTCATTTCAGCGAGCCCGAAAAGTATGGATTCGACACTACTTTCGATGATTTTTATACATCAGCCTCCTCGCCCCCTGGCTCTAAGGGTTCGTGGGGGTGTATTACCCCCACGTGGTTTGTCTCCTGATACTAAAAATTCGGAGTGTACAATTCACCCTCGGCGACCCCGAAAACTATGTATTCGACACTATTTTTGTTTAATTTTATATATCACTCCCCCCTCGTCCTCCACCTCAAGAAGAACTTGTTCGGCTGTGGTGCAGCGGCTTTTGGCTTCTGACATCTGTAGAGTGTTTTGTGTTTGTGTTTGTATCTTCCCTTGTACTTGTTTCGGTGATGGTATAGTGTACTATGTCTGTAGATAGTGGAGGCGTCCGTTTAGGGGGCCTCCCAATCTTGGCAATGATGATATGAGTGAGGACTTACGACTGGACGATCATGATCCTGAATCTCAAAAAGAGCTTCGTCAAGATACAGTACGTGACACGGATCAAAGTCAGCAAGTTCCTGTATCTACATACTCTACAACTCATCTTGGTCCCTATATAGTACACGTAGAATAGACGGAATCTCACAATAAAATAGGACATATTCACCCTATGACTCTGGGTAGGATATTCTATGAGCGGCAAAATGGTGAAGTAATGGCAATCCATAGAAAGGGTAGAAACAGGATCCAGATTACTTTCCTGTCTGGTAAGGCTGCAAACGCCTTTCTTCTCATCCTATTCTTAACCCGTCAAAGCCCAATTTCACCCACAGGTGACACCTAATATTAATAAAATTTCCTGCTCGTCAGGCTGCTTGAACTTTTCTGCCTATTGGAAGTGTTTAAAGAAAGGTCTTATTATTTGAAATGGATCCTTTTTTGAACTCGCAGCCTGCACTGATCAGATGAAAGAGGAAGGAGACTGGATAGAAGTGGCGAAGCAACCGCAAGTTATTGCGGCATGGAAAGCGTGTGATAAAAGGTAATTTTGTTTTGCATTTTATGCATGTATATTGCCTAAAGGTTCAATAATGAAAGTGATACATTCTTAAGCATTATATTATAATTTAAGTATATGTTATTGCCATGAAAAAGCATGGTGTCACCTGTGGGTGACATTGGTCACATCAAGTAGGCTTTTTTGTCCAGTTTCAATTTTGAATAGTATTTGATATTCACTTAATGTTTTTTCTCTCTCTTCAGTCTGACACTGGATGAGCTACTACAAATGTTGGAAGATGATAGTAATAATGCACCCCAGATGATATTATTATGTTTCCTCAAAATGATGGGCAGTTTACGGATGAGGGAGGTGGCGATGAAGCAACTGATCCTGTCGATGTCAATCGCCTTCCTGGTAGAATGTCGAGGTTGATAGTGTAAATATATGTGATATCAGTTTATGATGGTACGCCGATATCTTCTAATGAAATGCAGGAGGCATCTGTCTTTCCAGGACAAATAAACCAGCATCTTCTAGGAAACGATACAATATATTGTGGGCAGCAACAGAGAAGAATAATTCTTCTTACTCTTATTTTATTTTCCGATTGAGTGAGGTGATGTGCATGAGGAACCTTATGGATATGACGGACCGCAACTGTCTGCAGTTCAGTGTTTTGGGTTACTGCTCATTGAAGAAGAAGAATCTCATTGTAAAAATGTCCAAGTTATACGCTCTGCACAAGAACCATATGCTAGACATAACTGTGGTCAATTGCAACGCGATTTGGTTACCTCATAGACTTTGAGCCTTACCAAGGGTCTAAATCGGCTCCGAATCCGGGACAGTCCGAATATGCGTTAGGGGCAGCATTTGTCCTCACACTTAAATGTAGGCTACCAGGAAGCTGCGAACTGTAACTATACTGACCAATGTCACCTACAGGTGACACCCCTATATTTTCTTTGTGGACCACGTTTCCTGATTGTGTTAGGGCTTTGACGGGTTAAAGAAAATATTGAAAGCCGTCCTCGAATACTCATCGAGTAGAGGTAGTACGGGGGGTAGACACTACTCGTTCCGAATCCGACATTCTAACCTATTTAGAATCTCCATATCCTGTTGTGAAAGTACACCGTCTCAATAGACGATCCTCGAAAGATTGCAAAACTGAATATATGTGAAGGTCATATTTGAAACTCAACATCTTTCAAAAAGTGTTTCCATTTTTAAGGTCATTTTAGAGGTTCAGGCATTTATATTTTGTCCCTTTTCAAGCAAACGCTGTCAGCGGTATGGCTACACTGCTACAAGATGTCGCTCAAGGGAGCCGAGGTGTGGTAAATGTTCCTTTAATCACACTACCGAAGACTGCACTCAACAACTATTTAAATACGCTAATTGTGCAGAAATTCATCCTGCGGGGGCTGAACGATGTGAAGTTCACAAACAACAAAAAATCAAAAAGTGATGAGTGTTGAAAACAAATCATATCTAGAAGTAAAACATTATTTTGCCCCATTAGAGTCCATAACCAATCCTCTTATGATGCCACAACACTTCCCTTATTTACCAAATAGGAATTCACAACAATCTGAAGAAACCTTCCCTCGAAAGCGTAAATTGGTGGTAAGTAATCCTCCCCGCCCACCCATTAAACCAGGTTATGACAGGACAACGTGTCTTAATTTGTTAAGTAATCCGCAGGTAGTTACAGAAAATTCTGGCACTCAATTAGTGGGACTGATACCTGCTAATTCTAGCGAGGCTGCATCTACCTCATGGAAGCCCAGTCAACAGGGGCAACCTTCGGATCCCGGTGCATCCACCTCCTCTGAGGCGGCCCTAAACTGTAATCCAAATGTTAATTCTAATGACAAATGTCGACGCGTTTCTAAGAAATTTGAAGTCTTAATGGACCACATGGGGAAAAACGTCCAATGAAAACATATTTTAAAGTCTTTATTGGGAAACTCCACTACTTCAAGTAAAACATACGATTATTGCAATGCCACTGTCGGAGTATTCTAAATAAGAAACATGAATTAGTGAGTCTATTAAATTCTTTTGATCCTGAGTTAATTTTATTGAGCGAAACTTGGTTCAAATCTCATTTTCATTTTCATACGAAAGGTTTTTCGGTGATACGGCATGATGCACCCATCTCTGGAGTTACATGTATTTTAAGCAAACAATAAATCTATTTTCAGGAAGTTCCATTAAACTATATTATACCGGCAAATCAAGTCATCGCAGTTCAAATTAAAGATTGGTATGTGGTTTCAATATACTGCCCGCCGAGGATAAAAGGTAATTATGCTCAATGGGACATCTTTTCTTTGCAATTTTCACAAACACACTCATAGCTGCCGACTTTAATGTCCACAGTCCTCTTTGGGGAAGCATATCTAGCTGCCCAAAAGGGAGGAATATCGAAAAATTCATCCTAAAACAGGAACTGTTATCCTCAAGGACGGCTCTCCTACTCGACTAACAGCTCCTAACATTAGTAAAAGTGCTGTAGACCTAACTGTTTGCACAGTTGATTTAGCACATAAAACAAATTGGAGTGTCATTTATGATACACATCAAAGTGACCATTTCCCAATAATAATAGATATAGGCCCACAAGTTTACAGGAATGTCACTTTACTACATCCCGTAATCTCCGTTCGTTTCATCCTGTCCTATTCACAACCTTTATCGCTGATAAAATACGCTCTACACTTCCCAATACACATATTCTTGACTATGATCTACTACTACAATTTATTAATTCCTATTTAGATACCTATCGTCCCGTCGATCACAAGCAAATGTTTTAGAAGTAGAACAATTCTATTCGCTGTGGAATTCCGAATGCGCTTCCTTAGTCCGTCGAAGACAATCTGCCTCAAAAGCATATAGAAAATATGGCATATACGATCACTATATTCAGTACAAAAATAGTTGCTTCTATACAGTATATTTCTAATCAAAAAGACGAACAACGTGGAAGATTTTTGTCACATCTTTCAATAGACGAACTCCTATCAAAGATATATGGGTAGCCATCAAAAATCTAAGTAATGCTCACACAAATCTTGTTCTCAATCGGACCCTATCGGAATTGCCCAATTTCATCACCAGCTGACACCGGATAACGTGGAACCTTCTTACGAATATAGTTTCATATATTCCTTCATGAAATTCTCTAGTCTACTACAAAATGTCTCCCTAAATGAACTCGATATGGCACTCGAACATCGGAAAGTTTCTAGTCCGGGCAGATATTCTATAACTTTTAAAATATTGGAATATCCACCGTCCAACGCTAAGCAAACGCTGGTAGTTAATTTTAACGACATACTCGATAGCCATACAATTCCTGTCGATTGGAATGCTTTTCAAATCATACCAATATTGTAATAGGTAAACATCCTCAAGACGCACACGGGTATAGAGAGATCGCGTTGGAATCCTGCCTACGTAAAACTTTCCAACGAATTCGTTTGCACCGTCTTCTATGGTGTTCACAATATTATAATATACTTCCAGTCTATCAGATCGGTTTTTTTGAAACACAGAAGTAAGACAGACGCCCTTAACATATTTTTTACAAACTTATTACTCGCTCGAAGTCGAGCTGACGTTTTGACAGCTCTGTTTCTCGATATAAAAGGAGCATATGATAATGTGGACATCGGAGTACTTCTTGCTAAATTACACAAGTGGAAATTTCCTATCCCGTTTATTAATATCATAAGACAATTATTAACTAATCGTCACATTTTTGTAAAGAACAACGGACAGATTCTCGATCCTAGGTACACTTCACAAGGTGACATTTTAAGCCCGACCTTTTATTCGTTAAATACCTTTGAATTAGAGCAGGTGAACGCTGACGATATCGTTATATATTCCATTAAAGGATCCCGTACTACCGTTGAAAATACATTAACGATACTTCACAGATGATTTCTACATCATAGTTTAGAAACAGAATATCAAAACTCCTCTGCAATGATTTTTACGAGGTAACGAAAGTATGGCCATACGCCAATACCTCTGGCCCAGTGAGAATAGTATTAAAAAATCGATCAAATATCTAGAAATTAAAATTGATAACAAATGACTCTGGAAATGACATATCGAATATATTATTTCCAAATTAGAAACTATTACATCTCTCACTAAACGCACCTGGGGATCGGATCCTTCTCACGGTTTATAAAAGTATAATTCGATCAGAATTCGAATATGGTTGCCAGTTTCTTGACATAGCATCTACTAGCCACCTACGCAAACTTGATACTGTAACCGTCCATTGCCCGGGGATGATGAGGGTTCGTGGATGTTGTAATAAGCCTCGGCCGGAGTCAGTCTCCACTCAGGGCATGGACGTTCAATAAGTATTTATGCAGTTCGAGTGACATTTTACGCAAGATTCTTATGATCGTAATAATAATAATAATAATATCCAACAGACTATGCAAGGCTAAGTGTATCTCATTTAAATATGAAGATGAATGTTAGTTTCTTGGAAGGATTTTTTCCAGTTTAATGAAGTCAAATATTTAAGTTAATACAATGATAAATACATCATAGGATGATTGGATAATAGTTGAATAAACGAAATGAAAGTCTTTGTTGGCTAATATTTATAATCCATCATTATCAAAATCTTAATTGACCTGAAACACAAACTTGATGGAAACGAATACGGAACTTGCTGAAGGCAATCATCATTATTAGTTACTAATCGTTCTTCCGTCATAAATAATAGAATAGAATGAAATTTTAAAATCAAATTCACTTCACTTGCTTTTATCATAAATTATCCAAGATTTCATCTTCAATGCCCTACACTTCATCCGTTATCTCATAAATCGCCTAATTGCTAACCAACTTGAGTTCCCTAATGGTGACTAGTTGTCAGTATGACTGTCCATAACATGCGATCATACAGTGTAAAAATACATAATAATTGGATCTCACAATGACATAATTCAATAGACAACAGCATATCCCAGGAATTCACATCAGCCACCTAAAAGAACACAATATCTAGCTGATACTAAAATAATCAATGATCTACAAAAAGAAAACTGATTAGCGGCATCTGTTTTCCACCGGCACTGTCCTCCTGAAGGAAAAGTCTTGCAGGCACACCATCTACAAGAAAACATACTATAAGCAACTACGCAAGAATACAACCTACTACCAGGTGACGATAATTTGATTGGTATGACCTTCTACTACACATATATTATGCTTATTAAATATTGAAGACTTCTTACTAGTGACCATTCCTTCAAACTAAGCACCGTATCATGTCGCGAAAACAGTGTCTCGATGACCCTACATCAATCCCTACTCCTAACCTTCGAACATATTACTGTCCGCACACTTTATCTTGATGCATTTGTGTACGGGGTGAGGAGTAAGGAGGGAGCTGTCCCGGTATCGATAGTGCTGCCTGGTGCTGCCACCTGAATGAAAATGAAATCTGAATTGAATCGAGAATATGATCGATCGATCGATATGAAATTTCTAAACCATTGTCATCTTAAGCCAACAACTATGTCGCATACACATTATATATCATTATTAAACATAGCTCTCGATGCGAATCTTGTTCCTAGCATGAATTCTATACTTTGACTTTGATGTGTAAACAACAACAGTACCAGTACGTAAAGTTTACGCCAGATGTCGCACAACGATGCTTAAGCGATTCATAGTTTGTGTTTCAAAGGTTGCCAGTATGAATCTCGAAGATCGCCGAGGTCGACCGATTCAGCACTAGGATGTAAATGCACCAAGATAAAGTGTGCGGATAGTACACAGTAGAGAATAATGACGACATAACTGCTTGCCTATTTTGGGTTCTTAATTTGTATGACGAGTGCTTAAGTTCATTTCTTAATCGTAAGTTCATTGAGATCTCGAAGAATTATTTACCACGCTCCATTATCTATTTCTCAACGAACCACTTTACCATAACAGCATTAATTCATCATAAACACTTACCGACGACCCTATCCTTATTATTCACCATATTCAAGCACACCATGCATATTCACTTACTTACCCAAGAAACTCACAAGCACATATCCGAAGAATTTATCATCGCCACCAATGTATCACAATCAACGCAACACTAATATCGCGAAAATAATCGCAACTACACAACGAACGCACATGGTATTACTACGCAAGAAGATCTTCTACAAATGAATATTAAATTACATCACCTCACGAAGTACGGTATTTGTCCAATACCAGTATGATTCCCTAATGAGGGCAACGCCTTCTTACATTCACCGTAAACGTGAAAATTCCGGGTAACCCACGGTAAGACACGCATTTACGAGCTAAATATTGCATATGACAGATGATCTCGATAGTATAACATCAGACCTAACCGTAATCACAAATAATTGAGCACTAGTGACAGTTGCATTAGGTCACTCAAGTTGCTTTAATTTATGTCACTTCACCACGAAAGTAAAATACACTCTACTCTACCGCTTTGCAACTACAAGAAGATAGGGTAAAGAAATGAAATCTTGGTACTTATCGGTGAAGATTATGTGACACCGCTCTCAGTCCTTTGCTCCATTGATCATAATTTGGCCCTCATTTCGGCATCATCTTCCGGGCCTGTTGGGACATTGGGTTGTTTAAGCCTTTATATTCACTTTCATCATTACATCATTGGAAAAATCTTCACACATTTGTGAGTCCTTGGACCTGAAACTTAAGAAACAAAATTAACACAGTGACACAGGCGCTGTACAATATCTCACAATTATTCTAGAAGACTCGCCTTATTCAGTATTAGAATCTCAGATCGCTATTCGATACAGTAATATTATCTTTTACAACGTCCTTTAATATTTCTTTCAAGTCCTACTAATGCAGACGTTCCCTTTAAAGACGTGCGAATTACTACCAGTTCAACCTTCAATCTCAGTTTTTATGCGATACAATTGTTCATAAAACAAAAGTTCATTGACATTGTTATACTAATAATATTGGTCTGCATTACATATGTTAGGCCAAGACCAACTACAATCCTCAGACCTCAAGGCAGGTTTCGATTAATGGCAATGTGGTGGGTGTGGGCCAGGCGTAGGTTAAATGTGATTGTGGTTACGAGTTTAAAGCAATAATTGTGAAATAGGTATTTCGAGTGGGCATATGATCGTACTTCGTGATTTTCAATACTGATACGGAAGTATTTGTGTCTCCAGTCGCTTTTACGTGGAAGCTTAAAATCCCTGTAGGTTAATTATTTCGTGTTTCAACGCGGTACCGTAGAGGTTATGTGTTTGTTTATCATTGTGTTTGAGAGGTGGTGTTATAATTATTGGCGTTTACTTAGAATGTAGTGTGCTGTTTTGTGTACCTCTCTGCAGGTCAAATTACGGAAATTCTTCGCGTATGTCTTCCCTCTCCATTTCGAGAGAAATGGATTCGGTGCATTGATAGGGAAAATTTTGCTGTAAAAAGTGAACTTTTCGTGTGCATCAAATATTTTACTCTTAAGTTCATTGTCCGCAAAGATATTATATTTCCCGTTGAGAATAGTGAACCTATTCGCTTTCCTAGGAAATATCTTAAATTGTCCATTGAGACCTGTCTCTCGCATAACATTTCTTTACCTCGAGGAAGAAGCATGAACAGCAACTGCCACTGAGAGACGAAACATTGGTGTCAAGATGATACAGATATTTTCAGCCTTTTAAGACAAAAATATGAGTCCATTCAACGTGATTGCGAAATATTATAATGTTCTCAAGACCTACAGTAGATATTCCATCAATATGATAGTGACGAGTGACCTAGAAGTGCAAGTGTATTTTAAAATTGTTGCTTTACTAGCAGAAAAATTAAAGTTGATATTAGGATGTTACGGGCAAGGCAACCTCAATTGTGAGAGATAGAGACAATGTGAAATTCTGGTAAGTCACCTTGGTAATTACAGAGAGAGTAGTATTGAAATGAGTGACAAAATCTTTATTTTGGGGAACTTTCTGAAAATAGAGCCCTTGTTTTAGCCTTGTATTAACCTTTGAAAGTAACATTAATTGTTCAAGTGATGTGTGGGAGTGTGATGTTTCTTCGTCAAAAATTATAAAGGACTGTGTAAAAATTCTGGCCAGTAATTTTATCAACAATTGTACGATCTCAAATGAAAAATTGCCAAGAAACTTCAAAAGAGGAGTTGTAGGATGTGTGTAGTGCTAGTTTTAGTCAACTTCAATATTTTGGTGAATGATGCATAATAGGATAATGGGTCACAGTGTTAATGTTCGGAAAACTACTTATTTGTTTGGTGCTGTGTCGATTTTTTCTTAAGTCCGTATTCGTGTTTTCAACGAAGTGACATTTGTTAGGCGTTGATAACTTGTTGTTTATTGTAATGCTTTTTTCTGTTGCCAGTTATTCAACGTCACACTAACACATCAACGGTTCTCGGTGACGGAAGGATAGGAAAGAGGTAGGAGTGGGAAGGAAGCGGTCGTGGTCTTAATTAAAGTACAGCCTCAGCATTCGCCTGGTGTGAAAATGCGAAGCCACGGGACACCATCTTCAGGGCTACAACGATGGTATTCGAACCCCTCCCATCTTCCGAATGCAAGATCACGGCTACTCAACCCTGACCGCGCGGCCCTGAAGATGGTTTTCAGTGGTTTCACATTTTCAAACCAGGAGAATGCCGGGGCTGTACCTTAATTAAGGCCGCGACCGCTACCTTCCCACTCGTAGCCCTTTCCTTCCATCCATCGCCAAAACCTTTCGATGTGATAGTGGACGTTAAACAAGAAAAAAATCCTCTAGATAAAGAGCACGTAAAGTTACTATTTCTCTTTTACATGTCAAATGCTGTTTTTTAAAATCCTTCAATAAATATTTTCGTACTGAAATATTCTCACGACCATTATTAGGTTACTCCTCGCCACGTCAGCTTTGGCCTGGTACGGCAGCCATGTTTTTTCTGTATTGTGGTCTGAGTATTGTAGTTGGTCTTGGTTAGGCTCAACTCGCCGCCTTATAACTTCTCTTCCATCTGATTTTAACAGTTAGAAAGTGAATTCCAAGATAACGTCATCCCATCTGATCGGAAAGGTGCACAAAGGAACGCTTCACCATTTAGTCTTCATGACGTATATATGTAATTGATCTGTCCTCTTCAGCGCCTTCTTGATCATCTAACCTATAGCATCCAGCCATGGCCTCCTCTGCGTCATCGCTGAACCTGAATACCATATGATAGACATGCTTCTTAATACTGTTGAGAATGTAAACTTATTTTACTAACTTCTGCCCACATATATTTCGTGACTGTAAGCGTCCGGTAACCACAGGGTTCTGAGCTTATGAATTTCGTTCCCCATCTTATATCCATCCAATTTCCTGTTTGAATGGGCGAGTTATTCCGGATATTTGACGCGACTGGACGTATTTCTGAGTAATTCCTGTTAACCATTTCTTTAGCATAACCTTCAATGGCTCAACAGCTAACTCACTTGCCATTGAACGGTTATAATACCTTTCAGTTTAAAATAATCCGATTAATCATGGGGGCTATGCCTTCCTCCCCAACGAATGCACTTTTAGCTGAAGCATCGGAAACACCATTGAAGTTTCGACAACGACTAATCGCAAGCAAATATATTCTAAACAAATAAAATAAAATATCGCCACCCAATTCTCCCGAAATTACAGCTGTTACAAGAATATTATCAAAACCGGGATGTCAATGAAGAACATCAACCGGCTCTATTATGGGCATTTAACCAATTCGGTCATTTTCGTACTAGTATGGTACAAACATTAAACCACCAGAAATACTCCATACCCTTTCGAGCTAGTACATTTAAATTCGATATTCTTCACATTATCTTCGAAAATCGTCCTTCAATACTACGAACAAATAGTCACGTCACGAACAGTCTATTTCACTTTGCTTTAAGCATTACGAGCAGTATATTACTTTCTACACGGATGGTTCGAAACATCTCCAACTGGTGTAGGCGCTGCATTTTACTCACCACAACTGGCTGTGGAAAAAAAAATACACTCTACCATACATAGCTTCTTCTTTCACGGCCGAAATATTCGCAGTCTGCCAGGTTTTATTGTATATAAAATATTCCGGAATATTGAAAGCTCTAATCACCGAGCTCGATAGCTGCAGTCGCTTACGTGCGGCCAGTACCCAGTAATTGGGAGATGGTGGGTTCGAGCCCCACTGTCGGCAGCCCTGAAGATTGATTTCCGTGGTTTCTCATTTTCACACCAGGAAAATGCCTTAATTAAGGCCACGACCGCTTCCTTCCAGTTCCTAGACCTTTCCTATCCCATCGTCGCCATGTGTAGGTGCAACGTAAAGCAAATAGCAACAGCTCTAATTTGTACTGATTCATTAAGCACTTTGCTGGCCTTAGACAATCCCGAACATACAAATAATTGGTATTTTCAGTGATGACTTGTTCCTCCGTAATGTTATGACTTGTTCCACCGTAATGTTAAAGTACTTTTCGTGTGGATTCCGGGACATTCTGAAATCCATGGCAACATCAAATTAGATACACTAACAAACGAGGCATCGCTGGGTACCGGATTAGATTACTACATAGCAGTTCCACATACAGACTTATGGGAACACTGTCGTCGCGTCCTCAGAGATCAGTGGAATGGAGAATGGCGCCGAATATCACAGACGTACGGTAAGCACTTATTCACTCTTATGCCTGACATTCCTAATAACCCGTCGTTCGCTTTTAGAACATATACCCTCCATCATATTACTACAATCATACGGATCCGTTTATATCATGTATGTACGCCTGAACATCACTATGGCCTCAGTATTACTGACAGTAATATATGCCCATGTGGACAGGCACTTAGCAGTACAAACCACATATACTTCCTATCTCAAACATAAGAACATCAAAGACGCGAGTTCCTATCTAACCTCATTACCGCGGGCTACCAACTGCCATTAAATATTTGTGTTTGTTGTACCATCCGACAGTTCGCATTGCGAAATTAATCACCATTTTTTTAATTGCATGTAATATTCACTTGTAACCTGTCTTGTCAATTCAGGTATGTACATTAACATCCCAATCCTTATTTGTGGTCCGGTCTAGTTCGTTTGTAGTAAGCCGTCGTGACGGATCACACCGACGTGAAGATTTAGAACCTTGTGTCCAAGTGTTTTTGTGTTCTGTCCTGATAAGATACCCTAAATAAATTTGTACTTTCCTAAGTTTAATCATTTCCCGCTGTGAACTAGCTCCATTAAACAGCCACTCCTTCCTTTCTGTAGTGCACCTAGTTTTTTTAAGTTGGCACCTCTCGTAGACTCTACTTAAACCGCAAACCAGTGACTGGACGTAGCGTTTTATTACGAAGTCCAACAACTTATCACGAAGAGGAGGAGAAGAAGAAGAAGAAGAAGAAGAAGAAGAAGAAGAAGAAGAAGAAGAAGAAGAAGAAGAAGAAGAAGAACTTGATTCTCTTTATTGCGTGAAACATCGTCTTTACAACACGAAGTAGAATTAGATGTTCGAAACCTCGAGAAGGTCGTCATAAAGGACTGGGATCAATTTAAACATGTATTCACGAGTTCTATTATTTTTCGAGATAGCGGTGTCTGTCACATCGAATTGGACACTTGGATGAATGGACTGCCAAATGCAGAGAAGTACGTAATAATTAGTGTAAATATTCAGACGTTTTGTTAATAAGACATATTCTTTTTGTGTTTCATGAACCATGATATGAGTGTGTTGATTCTTGACATGTTATAGTCAAGATACAGTTTTTTCTTGTGCGAAACCAGTTCCGCTTTAGCCTTAACACGAGCAACACGTTCTCGAGCAAGTGTGTACAAGTGTGGAGCCCTACAGTGAAGTGTGTGTTTGATTTAAATATTTTGCGTATTATACGCTTAGGTAACTAAAGACATTACGAAACGATGATAGTTGAAAGGAAAAATACAATCGTCATTACATTCACAGAACGAGATATTCCAAGACCAGCCCCGTACGAAATCCACGAGTGGATTTTTGAAAATTTGTAACTGGTTCATGTTTGTGCGTTACTGTAGTCACGTCCAAGTTCGTGAACCATGGACAACGGCTGAGTGGCCTAGTAAGTGGCCCTTGGAGTCGGGATACCAGTTGCTATGGAATGGGAGTGGGCATCTCGGACATATTCTGAGTCGTGACCCTCCTTGTGCTCAGGCGGCCAGGACTATACAATCCACCGGTGGTCCATAACCCGTTAGAGGAGAGATCCTCACTTGGACTATGTGCAAGTAGGGTAGCATCCTGCTTCATGAATTTACCGAGCTCAGAACATTTTAAGCAAGCCTCGGACCTATGGGAGTAACGGAGTCCCACACCCATTTGACAGGCGAGGGACTCCTTGGAAACAACTTGGCGAACAAAATGGAATTCGATAGGGAGCAATCAATATTAATGGGGCTTATGGAAGAAAGAAGGTAGAACTGGCTGAGTCAGCAAAGAGGATGCATCTGGATGTGCTAGGAGTAAGTAATATTCAGGTAAGAGGAGATAACGAGGACGAGATAGGAGATTATAAAGAGTACTTGACGGGAGTTAGAAAGGGAAGGGCAGAGTATGTGGTAAGGCTATTTATCAGGAATACCATTGCACGCAACATAGTTTTTGTTAGGCACCTAAATGAGCGTATGATGTGGGCAGATTTGTCAGTGGGAGGAATTAGGACAAGAAGTGTGTCCGTGTATTCACCATGTGAGGGTGCAAATGAGGATGAAGTTGACAAGTTTTATGAAGCATTGAGTGACATCGTGGTCAGGGTCAACAGCAAGGATAGAATAGTGCTAATGGGCGATTTCAATGCGAGAGTTGGGAATAAAACTGAAGGGAACGAAAGGGTGATTGGTGAATGTGGAGAAGATATGGAAGGTAATGGGAATGGGGAGCGTTTGCTGGACTTCTGTGCTAGTATTGTTTAGCAGTTTCGAATACATTCTTCAAGCATAAGGCTATTCACCGCTACACATGGGAGGCTAGGGGTACCAGATCCATAATAGACTATATCGTAACAGACTTCGAATTCAGGAATTCTGTTAGGAATGTACGAGCTTACGGCGGATTTTTCGATGATACAGACCACTATCTGATCTGTAGTGAACTAAGTATCTCTAGGCCTAGGGTAGAGAAAGTGAAATCTGTCTGCAAACGAATAAGGGTAGAAAATCTCCACGACGAGGAAATTAGACAGAAGTACATGGGTATGTTTAGTGAGAAGTTTCAAACAGTAGACAGTAAGCAGTTTCAGGATATAGAAAGTGAATGGGTGGCATACAGGGATGCTGTAGTAGAAACAGCAAGGGAATGCCTAGGAACAACTGTGTGTAACGATAGGGAAAAGGCTATCATCTTGGTGGAATGATGAAGTGAGAGCAGCTTGTAAACGTAAAAAGAAGGCTTATCAGAAATGGCTCCAAACAAGGGCCGAGGCAGACAGGGATTTGTACGTAGATGAAAGAAACAGAGCGAAACAAATATTTCTTGAATCCAAAAAGAAGTCATGGGAAGATTTTGGTAACAACTTGGAAAGGCTAAGTCAAGCAGCAGGGAAATCTTGCTGGACAGTAATAAAGAATCTTAGGAAGGGAGGGAAAAAGGAAATGAACAGTGTTTTGAGTAATTCAGGTGAACTCATAATAGAACCCAGAGACTCACTGGAGAGGTGGAGGGAATATTTTGAACATCTTCTCAATGTAAGAGGAAATCATCCTGGTGGTGTTGCGAACAGCCAAGCTCATGGGGAGGAGGAAAATGATGTTGGTGAAATTATGCTTGAGGAAGAGGAAAGGATGGTAAATAAACTCCATTGTCATAAAGCAGCAGGAATAGATGAAATTAGACCTGAAATGGTGAAGTATAGTGGGAAGGCAGGGATGACATGGCTTCATAGAGTAGTAAAATTATCATGGTGTGCTGGTAAGGTACCTTCAGATTGGACAAAAACAGTAATTGCATCTATCTATAAGCAAGGGAACAGGAAGGATTGCAACAACTATCAATGTATCACATCGATTAATATACTACGCAAAGTATTCACTGGCATCTTGGAAGGGAGGGTGTGATCAGTCGTTGAGAGGAAGTTGGATGAAACCCAGTGTGGTTTCAGACCACAGAGAGGCTGTCAGGGTCAGATTTTCAGTATGCGCCAGGTAGTTGAAAAATGCTACGAGAGGAATAGGCAGTTGTGTTTATGTTTCGTAGATCTAGAGAAAGCATACGGCAGGGTACCGAGGGAAAAGATGTTCGCTACACTGGGGTACTATGGAATTAAAGGTATATTATTGAAAGCAATCAAAGGCATTTATATTGACAATTGGGCTTCAGTGAGAATTGATGGTAGAATGAGTTCTTGGTTCAGGGTACTTAAAGGGGTTAGACAAGGCTGTAATCTTTCACCTCTCCTGTTCGTAGTTTACATGGATCGTCTGCTGAAATGTATAAAAGGGCAGGGAGTGATTCAGTTAGGTGGAAATGTAGTAAGCAGTTTGGCTTATGCTGACGACTTGGTCTTAATGGCAGATTGTGCTGAAGGCCTGCAGTCTAATATCTTGGAACTTGAAAATAGGTGCAATGATTATGGTATGAAAATTAGCCTCTCGAAGACTAAATTGATGTCAGTAGGTAAGAAATTCAGCAGAATTGAATGTCAGATTGGTGATACAAAGCTAGAACAGGTCGATAACTTCAAGTATTTAGGTTGTGTGTTCTCCCAGGATGGTAAGATAGTAAGTGAGATTGAATCAAGGTGTCGTAAAGCTAATGCAGTGTGCTCGCAGTTGCGAACAGCAGTATTCTGTAAGAAGGAAGTCAGCTCCCAGACGAAACTATCTTTACATCGGTCTGTTTTCAGACCAACGTTGCTTTACGGGAGCGAAACTCAGGATATCTTATTCATAATTTAGATGTAACAGACATTAAATTAGCAAGAATGATTGCTTGTACAAACAGGTGGGAACAATGGCAGGAGGGTACTCGGAATGGGGAGATAAAGGCTAATTTAGGAATGAACTCGATGGATGAAGCTGTACGCATAAACCGGCTTCGGGGGTGGGGTCATGTGAGGCGAAGGATAGGTTATCTAGATTAATAATGGACTCTGCTATGGAGGGTAAGAGAAGTATAGGTAGGCCAAGACGACGATGGTTAGACTTGGTTTCTAAAAATTTAAAGATAAGAGGTATAGAACTAAATGAGGCCACAACACTAGTTGCAAATCGAGGATTGTGGCGACGTTTAGTAAATTCACAGAGGCTTGCAGACTGAACGCTGAAAGGCATAACAGTCTATAATGATAATGTATGTATGTATGTATGTATGTATGTATGTATGTATGTATGTATGTATGTATGTATGTATGTATGTATGTATTACTCCCTTCCGGGCCTCGAATGGATGACCCGCGCATAAGAATGCCTCCACATAACAGGGCAAGCACCCACGGATGAGACTAGAGTGAAGAGCGGCCCGACTTGCCTAACGAGCTTCGAACCGCTCCCCTTCCTACTTTCTGTGCTGGCCTCGGCAGCTCGAGCACTTGGGGGCGGTACGTTCGAAAGAAAGAAAAAACAAACAAATATTTAAGATGGAGCCTTATGTAATCTGAAAGTAAGATTCTTTGGGTTCAACTGTCTACTGGATACTGCTTAGCACTGCTACAAATGACAAGAAGCATATAATGGGGGGTTACAAAGACTAATTTATTCAAAATATGACATAAAAATATGGATACAACCCTATACAATGAATTCTACGCATACGGGAGGAAAAGAAAATAATTAACACTTTAAAACTTGACTCGCCTATGGGCGTCGTCTGCACAACGGTACAATTGAGGTTTTGCGATTGCTATCGTTCATCTTTCCCTCATTAGTTCAAACCGTTCATGACATTTTTTTATATTGTGTCTATCACACCGTGAGATGAGCTGATGTCCCACACATAGTATTTCCTGTCCTTAGCACGTAACTAACCGGTTCCTGCACTACATGATTGCCATATTAAAATATATTTACATAATACATAGACAAAACACACATACCATTAGCTAAAATCGCCGGACTTCCCTGATCTGTCACCAAGACAAAACAACGTTGAACATCGGTTCTGTTTGAACTCAAAATAAATGCACATTAAATAATAAACACACACCGATATATACACCTCATGCATAAAGGAGGCTATTCCTGTAAGAAAAACAAGGTTATCAGTATCTTCTGTCTCAGCCCACCTGACCTGGGCTCGAACTAGATGACTCCGACTGAGAGGTACATTACTGAAAAATCCCTACACTAGCTACGGTCTCATATTACCGGATATTGGGGAGATCCCAATTAATTTATTAATTACCATCTATACCACCATGATATTATCATTGACAGAAGCGTCTTAGCAGAACCAGTTAAAACAACCAGCAGTTACGGTGGGGATCCAGAGCCTCAAGTCTTAACTATAATAGCACAGCGGGACCGCTCTGTCGCGAGGAGCAAACACTCACAAAAAAAGAAAGCGACGGTCATTCGCTTCATACTACCATTCCTCATTCATTAGCCACGCCCGATTCTTCTCTCCCTCACAACGTCCATCCCTCCTTTCTCGAAGACACATATCTATGGCCCACTTCATTTGTTTATTCATCTTACCGCAAAATTCCCAAGAAATACTCATTTATTCCATACATTCTCATTTTTATCTTAGAGCGCCGACTATGGGCACCATCCCTTCCGAATCATCTCATCATAAAACTGCCTGAGCATTCGGCCCTCTCATTACGTCCCATATCGCGTATCTTCTTTCCTTGGGCATAGGACTCTCATGATTCCTCAATTCCACGCTCCTCATCTTCTTTGCTCACCGCCCAAAGTTATGCATATATTTATATTTCTACCATACATACGACTCTGGCTTCCCTGGATCTCAGCTGGTTGCAGACAAAAAAACTCCATATATTTCTGGTTAAATAATCAAGAATCACGGGAAACTCGCGAACTGTCCCTCAATATTATACCTAAATAACATATTTATGTACCTCTCTCGGACAGCATCTCTTCTTTCTTGCTGCATGCAATTATTATGTGTGTAAGTTACGCATGCATTCTGATTGACCCATGATTTTTCCCAGCATATACGCTAGCCATTTTGGACATTAACTAACAACCTTTCGACATGGATTTCCCTGCTCATCCACTATTGTTCCAGCCACCCCTAGGGGAACGCAAATATTCTCCTGTCCTTGTTCCCATACTTGCTAGGATATTCTACATATTACTAAGAAAAACCCCTCACGATAAACTAATCATTAAGAAAAAACCAATGGGTTGTCCGGGGAGTTAGCTTCCCTTGAATTTTACGTTAACATGATCAAGGACAATAAAATTTCCATATTAGGACATGCATTATTTTACAGCATTTAGGTATTACAAAGGAAAGCTCATCCTACTACCGGTTCAACATTAACGTGCTAAGAGATTATATTGACATCACTCATCTGTTTGGTGGCCGTGGTTTTTCCTTCCACGGGAGACTCATTGCGGTGCTTACTGCTGCATGGCCTCGGCGCTGGAGACGGCCGTGCTGTCCTTCAGCCCTGGTCCATACAAGTCTGACATCCTGGATATCTCGTTCACAGCTGAAATCTCAGAGTAATCCAAATGGGTAACACTTCACCACTTGTCACACGGTCCTCTGTTTACCGCGACATGCACACAGAGTTTACACCACGAACAAGCAGGCCATTCTAATCACAGCGGGCGCGTTCACAGCAGGAATCGGGTGGCTCACGACACTTGAGAACCCTGACTTGGATTTGATTTGATTTGTTTATTTATCATCAACAGAGTTATTGATTCTCCAATTACAGATGATATAATACATTCAAATAATAACAATATTAACAGAACTTACTACTACCACTAATTATAAATAAGCAATATATAATATATACATATTTACAAAACACATTACGAAGGATAAAAGACATGTTTTGAAATGACCGAAGGAAGGACGTATAACTTTCAGTTACTAAATGGGCAGAACAAGATACAAGGAACACTCTGTCTATGAAGTGTCCATAAGATGTCTGCGAATTTCACTAGCTGACGAGTGAAATATATCCACTATCCCGCTAATTTCGTTCAGGGATCTTAGGGCCTGCATAAACCAAGAGTTCCTGTGTGATTCCGTTCTGCACCTGGGTAAGTGAAAGGTGACAGCCTGTCGGGTATTGCGGGAAGGAACATGAATTGTAGCAACTGGAGTAAATTGGGACAGTCAAGGAAATTACCGATACATTTGTGTATGAGACGTGCGTTGACATACCTGCGCCTAGTCCTAAGCGACTCAATACACATATTTGTACAAAACAAATCATACTCTGTCGATGACAGCTTGATACCCAAACACTTTTTACTAATCCATTTTGAGAATCTGATCTGTACTCGCTCTAAGGCATTAACTAAGTATTGCTGTGAGGGGATCCACACTTCAGAGCAGTACTCTAGACTAGATCGTATAAGCGAAAAATACAGGGTTTTCAATGGGACAACAGATTTAAAACTCTTGCAATTTCTTTTGAGGAAGCCTAACGTTTTAAATGCCTTGTTAACGATATTTAACACATGCTCATTGAAAGACAGTCCATTTTGATTACTAAAAATAATACCAAGATCGTTAATTTTATTAACACGCTTCACTTCTTGATTCCCTACATTATAATTGAATACATTAACTTGCATTTTTCTCGTGAAGGATATCGCACTGCACTTTGAAATATTTAGGGTTAAATGCCAGTTTTTGCACCAATCACTAATATTATTTATATCAGACTGTAACAATTCGCAATCACTCATCTTTTCAATTACCCTGTAGATTTTAAGGTCATCAGCATAGAGCAGGTAGTTGCTCGAATGGATTTGTGATGGCAGATCATTAATAAATAGAAGGAAACATAAAGGTCCCAGTGGTGAACCTTGTGGGACGCCAGACATAGGCTGATAAGGGCGAGAAATGATACCCTCGTATTTTACTGAATACCTTCTTTCGTTAAGATAACATTTAAATCATTCAAGCACGCTTCCATGAATCCCATATGCTGACAACTTAGTCAGAAGAGCATTATGCTGCACTGAGTCGAAAGCCTTAGAAAAGTCCGTGTACACGGCATCAACCTGCTTGCAATTGTCCAGAGCGCTAGATATGAAGTGGGAGTACACAGCAAGATTGGTGGTAGTTGAGCGTTTCTGGACAAACCCATGCTGGTTAATATTAATTAAACCACTGACTGCACTGTACACGGCTTTGTATACGACTCTTTCCGCTACTTTGGATATGAGTGAAAGAAGAACTACTGGTCTGTAATTGACAAATAAAGATCTGTCACCTTTCTTAAACACTGGAATAACATAGCCTTTCTTCCATTCCGACGGGAAATTGCCTGTACGAAGAGACCAGTTGATTATCGTAGCTAGTGTGGTTGCCAGCTCCTCAGCACACTCACGTAACACAATTCCTGGAATTTGATCTGGACCACAAGACTTCTTCGTATCCATCGACTTCAAGATGTTGCAGACTTCCGATGCCGAAGTTACTACTGATGATAAATTAATTTCGCCTAATTGTTCGGTGTGAGAATTACAAGGAACACTGGGTGGATGGAATGTTTTGAAAGTGTCAGCAAAATTATCCAGAATTTCTTTCAATGAGCTAATTTCCTTGTCTTCATTAATCATCATAGATGATAGCCGCCTAGATTTTGTTTTGCAATTAATAAATTTCCAAAATCTTTGTGGGTGTCTGATAATATCTTCCTCAACAGACCCGACATAATCCCTGTACTTTCTCCGCTGCATTTGTTTGTATTCCTTTCTTAGCGCCGCGAATTCGATGTAATCTGAAGGAAGTGAAGACTTTGCAGCTCGTTTCCTTGCTCTTTCCTTTGCCCGCATTTTGTCTGTAAGTTCGGAATCATACCAAGAGGGAAGACGCCTGGTCTTCATGATGCGGGAAGGTACGGCGTCCTGAAGAGCGCTGTGCAGTAAGTCATAAAACAAGTCAACTGCGGCATTAAGAGATGGGCAGGATTCGAGCAAGTTCCACGGACAACGGGATAAAATATTTCGTAGATGGGGAAAGTCTGCTTTTGTCCAAACGAATAATGATTTTGTAGTCTGTGGTAAACGAGGAACACGGGAAATATGAAGTCTGAGCTCAAGCGCAGAATGATCTGATTGTACTAACTGTTCTGTTGCTTCACACAGGGTATTATTAGTGACTTTTTCAGACACGAAAGCAAGGTCCAGGAAGTTATTTCCTCGTGTTGGAAAACCGCAAACTTGGCGAAGGTTAAATTCGTTAGTGATCTCTAAAAGAAAGCAGGCTTCCTCGTTGACATGGGCGAGAATAGGATTAATAGATCCCGAATCGTCTGACGCCCAGGCTAATTGGCTTATATTGAAATCTCCGCATACAATAATAGTGTCATTTTGTTTTGCTACGCGATTGATTCGAGCCAGGATTTCTCGGAAGTCTGCGAGCCGTACTTTCACCTCGTCCGGGGGCAGGTAACAGCAGACTATGTATAGCGCTCGGCCAGGGGATGGAGTGGCTTTCACAACAACACATTCCCAGTTTCCCGTTATGTCAGGTCGTTGCACTGGACCGTACGCAGAGTTCACTGCAATTAAAACCCCACCTCCCTTTTTCTTACTAGTAATGATATTTTGCCTATCTTGGCGGAAAATAACATAATTGTCATTCAGTATTTCACTATTGTCGATTGAAGAGCCGAACCAGGACTCCGCTAAACACACGCAGTCGTAATGCATGTCACTCAGAGCGACGTTAAAGTCCACGAGTGATTTCTTAAGACTACAGACATTCTGGTAGTAGATGCTAAGGCTGGTATTTACCTCCGGTCCTGGGTTCAGCTGGACATCGCCGGCAACTGCTAGTAGTAGAACACTCAGCGTCAGGATGGATGTGTCACTGGCCGAAGGCTTGTGCTTTACACGCTGACTGGACGCAATTCTCTGCTGCTTGCCGTTAACACACAACACGTGGGCACTTATTTGCAGCTTATTATTGGAGAGTATATCTTCCCAACAAGTTACACCGCACTTAACATCAAAGTATACGCTAGTCGGTTCAATTTCATTCACACGTAACCGCGATAAAAGCACTTGGAGCACAAGAAACACGTTTATTACCAGGAACACACTTACAACACGCCTGCAACCGTCCGCCATCTTGAAAGAGAGTAGCAATTCGGGTGATACCAATTTATTAATATCACGGACTCATTTAGGCCGGCAATGTATATAGCCGAAACCCGCTACTCGTTTATAAATTCTGCTCGCAGCTTATTTAATGACATGCGGCACAGAGACATTCGCCTAGGCTCGCTTGGCTTCCCGTCCACACTTCACAAAGGCTTCGTATTTCACGTCCGCAGTAGTATAATTGGACAGTTCTGCCGCCACCGCCACCGCGGGCTCCCAGAGGCCACCTCCACCTCCACCGCCACCACAGCCAGAGGCCTCCCAGATGCCTCTTCCACCACCACCACAGCCAGAGGCCTCCCAGAGGTCTCCTCCACCACTCGCGGGAAATTTGAATTTGTAAACAAAGCCACGTGCTTCTTGACAGCTATCATCGACAACAACGCATCGCTAACCTCAGTACTGCCATCTTGACGGGCCTAAACCTCAGTGGTACCAACTTAACCGAACTAGCGCGAGATAAACAAATCCACATGTTTTTTGACAGCCACGTGCTTTTGGCAGACAACAACGCATCGCTAACCTCAGTACTGCCATCTTGACGGGCCTAAACATCAGTAGTAGCAACTTAACCTTACTAGCGCGAAATTTGAATCGGTAAACAAATCCACGTGCTTTTTTGACAGCTGTCATCCACCATCTTTAATCTATAGAGCACAGTGGTGCCCTCTTTAGCTAGATGCCTGTGGTGGCAGGCAATTCCACGTGACAGCAGCCATCTTTAATGAAGAGGGCACCGTGCTGCCCTCTTTGTGGCGGTGGCAAATTCCACGTGCTTTACAAACTCACGTGCTTTTTTCTGACAGCTGTCATCCACCATCTTGCATCACAAACCTCAGTGCTGCGCTCTTTAGCTAGTTACCTTTGAAATGTGGTGGCGGCAATTTGAAAAATTCTATGTGCTCTTGTTTGGAAACAAAGCCACGTGATTTTTGACAGCTGTCATCCACCATCTTTAATCAATAGAGCACTGTCCTGTTATCATGCGGGCAATTTCGTCAGCTGTCATCCGCCATCTTTAATCTACAGAGCACCGTGCTGCCCTCTATGTAGTAGCGGGCAATTTGAAAAGTTCTGTTAGCTGTCATCCGCCATCTTTCATAAAGAGAGCACCGTGCTGCCATCTTTAGCTAGATACCTTTGGAATGTGGTGGCGGCAATTTGAAAAATTCTATGTGCTCTTATTTAGTAAACAAAGCCACGTGCTTTTTTGACAGCTGTCATCCACCATCTTTAATCAATAGAGCACTGTGCTGCTATCATGCGGGCAATTTCGTCAGCTGTCATCCGCCATCTTTAATCCACAGAGCACCGTGCTGCTCTCTGTAGTAGCGGGCAATTTGAAATGTTCTGTTAGCTGTCATCCACCATCTTTAATCAAGAGAGCACCGTGCTGCCATCTTTAGCTAGATACCTTTGAAATGTGGTGGCGGCAAATTGAAAAATTCCACGTGCTCTTGTTTAGTAAACAAACTCACGCGCTTTTTGTCAGCTGTCATCCGCCATCTTTAATCTATACAGCTCAGTGCTACACTCTTTAGGTACATACCTTTGAAATATGGTGGCGGATAATTTAAAAAGAAAAATTCTACATCAGCCATCTCTCGACGCTAATTGCACAAGATGGTGGCTATACACGACTCCTTAAAGGTATTTATGCAAGATGGCCGCTATACATATGTTCTTATGAGATGCCCTTGGGATGCTTGCGCAAGATGGCGGTTATACAAGGCTCCTTATGAGACGCCCTAGAGATGCTTGCGCAAGATGGCGGTTGCTCTTATGAGGTGGCTTAAGGATCCTTGCACAAGATGGCAAGAGATGCCCTAAGGATGCTTGCGCAAGATGGCGGACGCAAGATGGCGGCTATACACGATTCCTTATGAGACGCCTTAAGGGTGCTTGCGCAAGATGGCTGCTGCTCTTATGAAGAAAGCTAGCTTAGAGGCTAACGTGTCGTGCTAGTTCGATTCATTAAATTTGGGGCTTAAATGCATAATGTTAAATATCTCGAAAACGGTGTATCGTAGAGCAAAACGGACAAAATTTTTCTACCCAATACCTCGGTTCGCAGTATGGGGAACATGATATCATAAGAAAAACATAGTCTAATGATGATATCAACGGTTCGGTTCTAACTTAGGCCCTTTGACATTAGCTCTGTTTCAGCTTGTAATGAAGCAAGTCTTCGTAACATGATCAGGTCTAGCTATGGTAGAGAGTATAACGTACCGTGCAGGTTCGATTCATTACACTTGGGGCTTAAATGCAAAATGTTAAATATCTCGAAAACGGACAAAATTTTTCCACCTGATACCTAGGTTTGCAGTATCAGGAACATGATAGCATAAGAAAAACATAGTCTAATGATGAGATCGACGGTTCGATTCCTACTTAGGCCCTTTGGCATTGGCAGCTATCTATTTCTACAAGATGGCGGCTATACATAGCTTCTTATGAGACAGCTTAAGAGCGCTTGCACAAGATGACTGCTGCTCTTATGAGACGCCCTAGGGGTGCTTGCTGGAGGTAGCAGCGACAAGACGATGACTATACACAGCTGCTTATGATACGGCCTAGAGGTGCTTACACAATATGGTGGCTGCTCTGATGAAGAAAGCTATCTTTTCATCGTGCAGGTATTTTTACAGCACTAAACCTCATACCTTTGAAATGTGGTGGCGGGTAATTTGAAAAATTCGACGTGCTTTTTCTTCACAGCGGCTATCTTTAGACAATAGCGGCTATACATAAGCTGTTAAGGCCTCCTCTTATGTCAAGGCATAGCTCTATCGAACAAGTTTAAACCTGCATCGGAATAGCTAGAGTAAGCACGTGCTGCAGTGATGACGTCATTAAGCATGTTTAGACTTGCAAATCACAGAAGAAACGTAACAAGGCTGGAATCGAAAACTGCACTCTATACCGTTAACTTTATCATGTGATCGGAACATTGATTGAAGTGTATAGAACACTAAATAAGTAGAACCGAACACTGTACTCGATACAACATGTGTTTAGAACATGTCAGGGGGTACCTTTGTTCTAAGAAGATTAGTTTACCACACATTCCTTGTAGGGCTAATAGGCTAAGGGGCTAATGGGCTAAAGGGCTAAAGGGCTAATGGGCTAAAGGGCTAAAGGAGCAACAACCTCATCGGTCGCTATCAGCAAGAACGCTTGTACTTTGTTAAGTGTAGAAAATTAATCTTTATTTGTAAATGGTTTCATGTTCAGAACAAGGAATGGAACCTAGGGGTTACGTCTTACCTAATAAAATCCCCGAGGTGCGATGAGTTACGTTTTTCGAACTAGTGTTTGGAACACTGAACTTTTCAAGATGATAGCAGAGAGTTTAGCAATGTTCTGTTGTTGGATTATAAATTCCGCGCTACAACATGCATAAGGTAGCAGCCTTGAGGCTTACTGCCGTAAAGATGACAAGAGTGAGGTTAACAATGTTCCGTTGTTGGATTGTAAATTCCGCGCTATAACATGCATAAGTTGTCAGCCTTGAGGTTTACCGCCGTAAAGATGGCAGCAGTGAGGTTAGCGACGCTCTATTGTCCTTCAAAGTGAGGTTAGGGTTCGTCAAGAAGACAGCTGTCAAAAAAGCACGTGGCTATGTTTACCAAACAAGAGCACGTGGCTGTGACGTCACGGTCATGTAATCAATCCTTAGCTCGACGTCGTTAAGAGCAGCATTAGGAAAGTCTTGGGAACAGAGCAGCAGTATGAATTGCCATGTTTCAAAGCGTGTACACATCACCTATCGATTTTACATGCATCAACCATCGAACTAAACTTCATCCGCTAGATCGTGCTGCAATCTTAGCATAACCTATACCCATAAAATTAAAGTACAATGAATAGCCATGTTTCAAAGCGTGTACACATTACCTATCGATTTTGCTTGCATCGACTCTCGTACTAAACTTCTTCCGCTAGATTGTGCTGCTATCTTAGCATAACCTATACGCGTGACCTTAAAGTACAATGAATAGCTACGTGTACACATTACCTATCGACTTTGCATGCAACAAATATCGTACTAAGATTCTTCCGCTAGGTTGTGCTGCTATCTTAGCATAACTTATACACATGAACTTAAAGTACAAAGAATACCCATGTTTCAAAGCGTGTACACATTACTTTTTGATTTTGCATTCATCGAATCTCGTACTGAACTTCTTCCGCTAGATTGTGCTGCTATCTTAGCATAACCTATACCCATGAACTTAAAGTACAATGAATAGTCATGTTTCAAAGCGTGTACACATCAACTATCGAATTTGCATGTATCGACTCTCGTACTAAACTTCTGCAGGTAGATTGTGCTGCTATCTTAGCATAACTAAGACGCATGAACTTAAACTACAAAGAATAGCTATGTCTCAAAGCGTGTACACATTACCTATCGATTTTTCATTCATCGACTCTCGTACTAAACTTCTTCCGCTAGATTGTGCTGCTATCTTAGCATAACCTATACGCATGACCTTAAAGTACAAAGAATAGCCATGTTTCAAAGCGTGTACACATTACCTATCGACTTTGCATGCAACAAATATCGTACTAAACTTCTTCCGCTAGGTTGTGCTGCCATCTTAGCATAACTTATACACATGAACTTAAAGTACAAGGAATAGCCATGTTTCAAAGGGTGTACACATTACTTATTGATTTTGCATCCATCGAATCTCGTACTAAACTCCTTCCGCTAGATTGTCCTGCTATCTTAGCATAACCTATACGCATGTACTTAAAGTAAAAAGAATAGCCATGTTTCAAAGTGTGTACACATCACCTATCGATTTTGCATGCAACAAATATCGTACTAAGCTTCTTCCGCTAGATTGTGCTGCTATCTTAGCATAACCTATACGCATGTACTTAAAGTAAAAAGAATAGCCATGTTTCAAAGTGTGTACACATTACCTATCGATTTTTCATGCATTGACTCTCGTACTAAACTCCTTCCGCTAGATTGTGCTGCTATCTTAGCATAACCTATACGCATAACCTTAAAGTAAAAAGAATAGCCATGTTTCAAAGTGTGTACACATCACCTATCGATTTTGCATGCAACAAATATCGTACTAAGCTTCTTCCGCTAGATTGTGATGCTATCTTAGCATAACTTATACATATGAACTTAAAGTATGAAGAATAGCCATGTTTCAAAGCGTGTACACATTACTTATTGATTTTGCATGCATCAAATATGGTACTAAATTTCTTCCGCTAGATTTTGCTGCTATCTTAGCATAACCTATACCCATGAACTTAAAGTACAATGAATAGTCATGTTTCAAAGCGTGTACGCATCAACTATCGATTTTGCATGTATCGACTCTCGTACAAAACTTCTTCAGGTAGATTGTGCTGCTATCTTAGCATAATTAAGACGCATGAACTTAAAGTACAAAGAATAGCTATGTTTCAAAGCGTGTACACATCACCTATCGATTTTGCATTCATCGACTCTCGTACTAAACTTCTTACGCTAGACTGTGCTGCTATCTTAGCCTAACCTATACGCATGAACTTAAAGTACGAAGAATAACCATGTTTTAAAGAGTGTACACGTCACCTATCGATTTTGCATGCATCAAATATCGTACTAAACTTCTTGCGCTAGATTGTGCTGCTATTTTAGCATAACCTGTACGCATGAACTTAAAGTACAAAGAATAGCGTTGTTTCAAAGCGTGTACACATTACCTAATGATTTTGCACGAAACGACTATCATACTAAACTTTTTCCACTAGATTGTGCTAAAATCGTGTAAGTGTGCTGCTATCTTAGCATAACCTATCTATTTTACATGCATCGACTATCGTACTAGACTTCTTCCGCTAGAGAATGTAGCAATCGCTTTTGTGTATCCCTAACCCATGTGCACGAACGTAAAGCACAAAAAAGAGCTATGTTCCAAAGCGTGTACACATCACCTATCGATAATGTATTAATCGAATATCGTACTAAACTTCTCCTGCCAGAGCGTACGACTATCGCTTGTGTGTGCACGAACTTAAAGCATAAAGAATAGCAATGTATAAAAATCTTGTAAACAAAGCAGCAGCATTAAGTATAGCCATGTTTAAATGCGTGTACACATCATGTATCTATGATGCACGCAGTACTAAACTTATTCCATTAGAATGTACAAAGTTCGCATGTGTTTGTGCTGCTATCTTAGCATAGCCTATGTGCATGAACTTAAAGCATAAAGAATAGTTATGTGTAAAAAATCTTGTGAACATAGCAGAATGTTTACTACGTAGGTGTAGACGTTGAACTTTGCATGCTGAGGCAGCATACTACGTGACCGTGACGTCACAGCCACGTGCTCTTGTTTGGTAAACATAGCCACGTGCTTTTTTGACAGCTGTCTTCTTGACGAACCCTAACATCACTTTGAAGGACAATAGAGCGTCGCTAACCTCACTGCTGCCATCTTTACGGCGGTAAACCTCAAGGCTATCACCTTATGCATGTTACAGCGCGGAATTTGAAATCCAACAACGGAACATTGTTAACCTCACTCTTGTCATCTTTACGGCAGTAAACCTCAAGGCTGCTACCTTATGCATGTTGTAGCGCGGAATTCATAATCCAACAACAGAACATTGCTAAACTCTCTGCTATTATCTTGAAAAGTTCAGTGTTCCAAACACTAGTTCGAAAAACGTAACTCATCGCACCTCGGGGATTTTATTAGGTAAGACGTAACCCCTAGGTTCCATTCCTTGTTCTGAACATGAAACCATTTACAAATAAAGATTAATTTTCTACACTTAACAAAGTACAAGCGTTCCTGCTGATAGCGATCGATGAGGTTGTTGCTCCTTTAGCCCTTTAGCCCTTTAGGCCTTTTGCCCATTAGCCCCTTAGCCTATTAACCCTACAAGGAATGTGCGGTAAACTAATCTTCTTAGAACAAAGGTATCCCCTGACATGTTCTAAACACATGTTGTATCGAGTACAGTGTTCGGTTCTACTTATTTAGTGTTCTAAACACTTCAATCAATGTTCCGATCACATGATAAAGTTAACGGCATAGAGTGCAGTTTTCGATTCCAGCCTTGTTACGTTTCTTCTGTGATTTGCAAGTCTAAACATGCTTAATGACGTCATCACTGCAGCACGTGCTTACTCTAGCTATTCCGATGCAGGTTTAAACTTGTTCGATAGAGCTATGCCTTGACATAAGAGGAGGCCTTAACAGCTTATGTATAGCCGCTATTGTCTAAAGATAGCCGCTGTGAAGAAAAAGCACGTCGAATTTTTCAAATTACCCGCCACCACATTTCAAAGGTATGAGGTTTAGTGCTGTAAAAATACCTGCACGATGCAAAGCTAGCTTTCTTCATCAGAGCAGCCACCATCTTGTGTAAGCACCTCTAGGCCGTATCATGAGCAGCTGTGTATAGTCATCGTCTTGTCGCTGCTACCTCCCGCAAGCACCCCTAGGGCGTCTCATAAGAGCAGCAGTCATCTTGTGCAAGCGCTCTTAAGCTGTCTCATAAGAAGCTATGTATAGCCGCCATCTTGTAGAAATAGATAGCTGCCAATGCCAAAGGGCCTAAGTAGGAATCGAACCGTCGATCTCATCATTAGACTATGTTTTTCTTATGCTATCATGTTCCTGATACTGCAAACCTAGGTATCAGGTGGAAAAATTTTGTCCGTTTTCGAGATATTTAACATTTTGCATTTAAGCCCCAAGTGTAATGAATCGAACCTGCACGGTACGTTATACTCTCTACCATAGCTAGACCTGATCATGTTACGAAGACTTGCTTCATTACAAGCTGAAACAGAGCTAATGCCAAAAGGCCTAAGTTAGAACCGAACAGTTGATCTCATCATTAGACTATGTTTTTCTTATGATATCATGTTCCCCATACTGCGAACCGAGGTATTGGGTAGAAAAATTTTGTCCGTTTTGCTCTACGATGCACCGTTTTCGAGATATTTAACATTATGCATTTAAGCCCCAAATTTAATGAATCGAACTAGCACGACACGTTTGCCTCTAAGCTAGCTTTCTTCATAAGAGCAGCAGCCATCTTGCGCAAGCACCCTTAAGGCGTCTCATAAGGAGTCGTGTATAGCCGCCATCTTGCGTCCGCCATCTTGCGCAAGCATCCTTAGGGCATCTCTAGCCATCTTGTGCAAGGACCCTTAAGCCGCCTCATAAGAGCAACCGCCATCTTGCGCAAGCATCTCTAGGGCGTCTCATAAGGAGCCTTGTATAACCGCCATCTTGCGCAAGCATCCCAACGGCATCTCATAAGAACCTATGTATAGCGGCCATCTTGCATAAATACCTTTAAGGAGTCATGTATAGCCACCATCTTGTGCAATTAGCGTCGAGAGATGGCTGATGTAGAATTTTTCTTTTTAAATTATCAGCCACCATATTTCAAAGGTATGTACCTAAAGAGTGTAGCATTGAGCTGTATAGATTAAAGATGGCGGATGACAGCTGACAAAAAGCGCGTGAGTTTGTTTACTAAACAAGAGCACGTGGAATTTTTCAATTTGCCGCCACCACATTTCAAAGGTATCTAGCTAAAGATGGCAGCACGGTGCTCTCTTGATTAAAGATGGCGGATGACAGTTAACAGAACTTTTCAAATTGCAAGCTACTACAGAGGGCAGCACGGTGCTCTGTGGATTAAAGATGGCGGATGACAGCTGACGAAATTGCCCGCATGATAGCAGCACAGTGCTCTATTGATTACAGATGGTGGATGACAGCTGTCAAAAAGCACGTGGCTTTGTTTCCAAACAAGAGCACATAGAATTTTTCAAATTGCCGCCACTACATTTCAAAGGTATCTAGCTAAAGATGGCAGCACGGTGCTCTCTTGACTAAAGATGGCGGATGCCAGCTAATAGAACTTTTCAAATTGCCCGCTACTACATAGAGGGCAGCACGGTGCTCTGTAGATTAAAGATGGCGGATGACAGCTGACGAAATTGCCCGCATGATAACAGCACAGTGCTCTATTGATTAAAGATGGTGGATGACAGCTGTCAAAAAGCACGTGGCTTTGTTTCCAAACAAGAGCACATAGAATTTTTCAAATTGCCGCCACCACATTTCAAAGGTATCTAGCTAAAGATGGCAGCACGGTGCTCTCTTGATTAAAGATGGCAGATGACAGCTAACAGAACTTTTCAAATTGCCCGCTACTACATGTCATAAAGAGGGCAGCACGGTGCTCTGTGGATTAAAGATGGCCGATGACAGCTGACGAAATTGGCCGCATGATAGCAGCACAGTGTTCTATTGATTAAAGATGGCGGATGACAGCTGTCAAAAAGCACGTGGCTTTGTTTCAAAACGAGAGCACGTGGAATTTGCCGCTACCACATTTCAAAGGTATCTAGCTAAAGAGTGCAGCACTGAAGTTTGTGATGCAAGATGGCGGATGACAACTGTCAGAAAAAAGCACGTGAGTTTGTAGAGTACGTGGAATTTGCCACCGCCACAAAGAGGGCAGCACGGTGTTCTCTTGATTAAAGATGGCTGCTGTCACGTAGAATTGCCTGCCACCACATTTCAAAGGTATCTAGCTAAAGACGGCAGCATGGTGCTCTCTTGATTAAAGATGGCAGATGACAGCTAACAGAACTTTTCAAATTGCCCGCTACTACATGTCCTAAAGAGGGCAGCACGGTGCTCTGTGGATTAAAGATGGCGGATGACAGCTGACGAAATTGGCCGCATGATAGCAGCACAGTGCTCTATTGATTAAATTTGGCGGATGACAGCTGTCAAAAAAGCACGTGGCTTTGTTTCCAAACAAGAGCACGTAGAATTTGCCGCCACCACATTTCAAAGGTATCTAGCTAAAGAGTGCAGCACTGAGGTTTGTGATGCAAGATGGCGGATGACAACTGTCAGAAAAAAGCACGTGAGTTTGTAGAGTACGTGGAGTTTGCCACCGCCACAAAGAGGGCAGCACGGTGTTCTCTTGATTAAAGATGGCTGCTGTCACGTGGAATTGCCTGCCACCACAGGTATCTAGCTAAAGAGGGCAGCACGGTGCTCTCTGGATTAAAGATGGCTGCTATCAAAAAGCATTTTTCAAATTATCCGCCACCACATTTCAAAGGTAAGTAGCTAAAGAGGGCACCACTGTGCTCTATGGGTTAAAGATGGTGGATGACAGCTGTCAAGAAAGCACGTGGATTTGTTTACCGATTCAGATCTCGCGCTAGTAAGGTTAAGTTGGTAGCAGTAAGGTTTAGGCCCGTTAAGATGGCAGCACTGCGGATGACAGCTGTGACGTACCACATTTCAAAGGTAAATAGCTAAAGAGGGCAGCACTGTGCTCTATATATTATGACGGATGTCAGCTGTCAAAAAAGCACATGGCTTTGTTTCCAAACAAGAGCACGTGGAATTGTCTGCCACCTCATTTCAAAGGTATCTAGCTAAAGAGGGCAGCACTGTGCTCTGTTGATTAAAGATGGCGGATGACGGCTGTCAAAAAAGCGCGTGAGTTTGTTTCCAAACAAGAGCATGTAGAATTTTTCAAATTACCGCCACCACATAGAGGGCAGCACGGTGCTCTCTTGATTAAATATGGCTGCTGTCATGTGGAATTGCCTGCCACCACATTTCAAAGGTATCTAGCTAAAGAGGGCAGCACGGTGCTCTCTAGATTTAAGATGGCTGCTGTCAAAAAGCATTTTTCAAATTATCCGCCACCACATTTCAAAGGTAAGTAGCTAAAGAGAGCACCACTGTGCTCTATAGATTAAAGATGGCGGATGACAGCTGTCAAAAAAGCACGTGGATTTGTTTATCTCGCGCTAGTGAGGTTAAGTTGGTAGCACCAAGGTTTAGGCCCGTTAAGATGGTAGCACTGCGGATGACAGGTGACGAATTTGCAGCTACTGCGATAAAGAGGGCAGCACAGTGCTCTGTGGTTTAAAGATGGCGGATGACAGCTGTCAAAAAAGCGCGTGGATTTGTTTATCTCACGCTAGTGATGTTAAGTTCGTAGCACTAAGGTTTAGGCCCGCCAAGATGGCAGCACTGCGGATGACAGGTGACGAATTTGCAGCTACTGTGATAAAGAGGGCAGCACAGTGCTCTGTGGTTTAAAGATGGCGGATGGCAGCTGTCAAAAAAGCACGTGGCTTTGTTAATCTCGCGCTAGTTAGGTTAAGTTGGTACTACTGAGGTTTACGCCCGTCAAGATGGCAGTACTGAAGTTAGCGATGCGTTGTTATCTGTCAAAAAGCACGTGGCTGTCAAAAAACACGTGGATTTGTTTATCTCGCACTAGTTAGGTTAAGTTAGTTCCACTGAGGTTTAGGCCCGTCAAGATGGCAGTACTGAGGTTAGCGATGCGTTGTTGTCGATGATAGCTGTCAAAAAGCACGTGGCTTTGTTTACAAATTCAAATTTCCCGCGGGTGGTGGAGGAGACCTCTGGGAGGCCTCTGGCTGTGGTGGTGGTGGAGGAGGCATCTGGGAGGCCTCTGGCTGTGGTGGCGGTGGAGGTGGAGGTGGCCTCTGGGAGCCCGCGGTGGCGGTGGCGGCAGAACTGTCCAATTATACTACTGTCCGCGTCGGACACAATAGCACTGTCAGTATGCGGTCACTAGGTTTCGGACTATAAAACTGGAGTACCACGGGACACGCCGTCCCCTCCCAACGACCCGCTAAGAACTGTATCCAGCGAGGGCCAGCTCAGCTTTTATGGTCTACACCCCGGAAGACAATGTCCGTAAACGACTCACGGTTCATTAAGGACAGTAGCTCCTTTCATCCCGGGAATTCAAAACATTTAAATGGTGCATATTATAACCCACTCTTTCCTCTCTTATTTGAACCAAGTGTGCTCCCCGACGATCGGCAGTTTTCACATAATTTGCTTCCCGCTTTTAATTATTCCATTAGCGTCATTTGGGGGGTGGAGTCAATTTTGAGCGCGACTCTTAGCTTGTGGGACGCTTTCTCGTTCACATGTGTTTGCGATATGTCACGGCTGGACATCTGGTGACCTCCTTTCGTCCCCTGAGTAAAGTATTCCATATTTTTAGTCTGGGATACGCGAAAATTCAGCTCTATTCATCGCTGTGCCTCATAATTTTCCCATGTCTGGATCAAAATATCTGATAATTTTTACGCGCCAGAATTCGACGTTGGCACCCGTGAAACGTGCTTAAAAACAGGAAGTTCCTCCTGTTAGTTTGGATCCCTGAAAATATAGGCCACACCTCGGGGCGTGTTTGACTGTGGTAGCATCGCGTCATATCTCCAACTCTGTCTGCAAGTTGAGAGAGCCTTTTCGCGGGTTCTTGGCTCCTGTTCATCCTTCCCTTTGTTTTCCAGGCGCTCTCTCGCGGGTTCCGTTCTGGCCGGACCCTGCTCGATCCCCATCGCCCATACTACTACCAATGACGCGACCTTTAGAAGTGATTTTAATAAGGTAGAAAGGCACCTATGATTCCAGTGAGCTGTACAGGACACTGTACGGTTTCAGTATGTATGTATGTATGTATGTATGTATGTATGTATGTATGTATGTATGTATGTATGTATGTATGTATGTATGTATGTATGTATGTATGTATGTATGTATGTATGTATGTATGTATGTATGTATGTATGTATGTATGTATGTATGTATGTATGTATGTATGTATGTATGTATGTATGTATGTATGTATGTATGTATGTATGTATGTATGTATGTATGTATGTATGTATGTATGTATGTATGTATGTATGTATGTATGTATGTATGTATGTATGTATGTATGTATGTATGTATGTATGTATGTATGTATGTATGTATGTATGTATGTATGTATGTATGTATGTATGTATGTATGTATGTATGTATGTATGTATGTATGTATGTATGTATGTATGTATGTATGTATGTATGTATGTATGTATGTATGTATGTATGTATGTATGTATGTATGTATGTATGTATGTATGTATGTATGTATGTATGTATGTATGTATGTATGTATGTATGTATGTATGTATGTATGTATGTATGTATGTATGTATGTATGTATGTATGTATGTATGTAACTGGATGAAGCCAACATTGAAACCTTACACCCCAACGGAATTTCCAGACAAGTCTTCATTAAGTGTAGGAGGCAAGAGGCAGTTGATCATCTTCTCAAGAACTATGCAGGTGAGTAATATTTAGTTCATAGCAATGGCTATCGTAGTGAAATAACTGTTGATTCCGCCGGCCTAGGGATTAAACTTGTGAGAGTTTTTAATCTCCGCACCGAAGCATCTCATGGACACATTGCAGACATTTTGCGTCAGTACGGGACTGTACTTTCAGTAAGTGGTGAAACGTGGAGTTCCAATTTTCGATATAAGGTGCACAATGGTATACTTGCAGTACGCATCATGCTTAAAAACATATCCCTTCCTACGTAGACATAGCAGGAAATAAGGCTTTAGTAAGTTATGATAACCAACCACCAACCTGTGCCAGCTGCAGTAATATAGGCCATTACCGTAGTGAGTGCCCAACGCGCCGTTTACCAGTACAAACACCTGCTACACCCGACAGGCGAACCTGGGCGACCTTGACTTCAGCCTCGTGGAAGTTACCGACGCAACGCATTCCTCTCACATCAACACTGCTCACGCCAGATTTTCCAGAGGTGGACACACGATCAGCTGATACACCAGACTCACATGTAAACACAGCGTCCGCGCAACAGGCAGAGATTACCACAGAAGAGGAAGAGACACAAGTAGCTAATCCGGCACACAACCACCTTGAGGAGACAACAGAACCTGTTTGCGATAGAAATTCCCCAGAGGAACAGTCGCTAAGCTCATCGACCTACCTGAATAATACCCAGTTAGAAGATGTACCGCTACTATCAGAGCCACCCTCACAGAAATAGATACAATTTTGTGAACCTATCAGAGAACAGTTCCCGACACCTAACAGTGACATGACTGGCTTAAAAAATGACACCACCACACAGTCTGTGCAGACGCTTTCCGCAAAGTACACAAATGAGTAGGCGGTGACGAAGGTAGTTAAATGAAACGGAAACCACCAATTCACAATCCCACCAAGCAGTTAGTCACAGGGATCCACCGGTTGAGGGGAATGATAGGAAGAAAGTAATAAAATTAAGTAAATGTCTTCCGCAAACATAATATGAAGTATATTCACCTACTATTGGATAACGCCCAACGAGTTTGGAAGCTGCTAATATATTTTTCTTGGTAACCTTAGCTTTGACGTCAGTAGTTAGCTGCTGCGGTACTATGACTATGAACTGCCTACGAAATCAGAGCAAGCAGGTCTTCCTAAAATATTTTTTAAAGATTATGATTTAGACGTAGTTTTCTTGCAAGAAGTTAACGTCACGAACTTAGCTTTCCTTGGATCTCAATACAGTTATATAATCAATGCAGGAGAAAATTTAAGAGGAACTGCCATAGTCTATAGAGTAGGGATAACTATCATACTCAGTTAATGTCACCCGAGTGGAAGAATCTCATCCATACTTACCGAAGATAATACACTGATGATTAATATATATCTATACTCAGAAACACACAGACGCCAAGAACGGGAAGATTTCATTCAGAAGGAATTGCCTTATTTTCTGCGTCACAATTATGATAACATTATCCTCGGAGGTGATTTCAACTGTGTATTAAATGCTAAAGTTTAGACAGGTGAATTCCATCCCTCCCTGGCATTAGGGAGAGTACCGGTATATCGGGAACTTAGACTTTGTGATGTGTGGGAAGTTATTCATGGTAACAGAGTAGAATATACTTTCTTCCGAGGTACGGCTGCTTCGCATATCGACCGATTTGTTTGTAAATAAAGAATCAGAGAATAATATCCTAGCAGCAACTGTTAATGTTGCGCCATTCAGCGATCATAATGCAGTACTGATGAAGACTCCGGGGCATAGACCGGCCTCACAGATGGGAAGGGGTTACTGGAAAATAAACAGCTCCTTACTGTCTGACGACAATATAAAAACTGAATTTTCAGTCGTGTGGAATGATCTGGAAACTAGCGTGCGAAGTGGTGGACAACTTTCGATCAAATCTTGGCTATACAAGTTTAAGCCAGCTATTCAGAGCTTTTTCAAACGAATAAGATTCTTTATTACTGGCCATCAACAGACGCGGTACGTTGAATTCTTATGACGTGATTCTTCACGATCTTGTCGCCCGTCAGCCCGTATCCAATCATTTGACCGCAGTAAAACGCCGAATCCACTCAGCGAGGAACAATCATTTGCTCCCGTGCAACACGAAGAGAAAGCACAATAACGCGAAAAATAAGTTAAGTATAGACGACAATAGGATTCTGCATTACTGAAGCCGAAAATACTTCCAGAGAACATGTAGTGAAGGTGAGGTATCGATACATTACGAAAACAAAATACTATCCTACTTAGATCAATGTTTGCCTGAGGAGGGAAAACAGCGGCTGACCCGTGCGGTCACTGAGGAGGAAGTTCTAAAGGCGCTGCCACTGCAAGTGACAGATCAGCTCCTGGCACAGACGGCCTCAGCTACACCTTCTACAAAAAGTACTGGCCTGTCCTTAAAGATACGCTCATAGAATTAATGAGCATTCTATTAAACAACTCCGGAGAATCAACTGGTTTCAGCGAAGACATAATAATTCTTATTCCAAAAGTGTCAATGCCCCGAAATTTATCAGATTACCGTCCTATAACCTTACTAATTGCAGGCTACAAATTATTTATGAAATTTCTCGCGAGCAGGTTACGGCCGTTTCTGGAAACCATCATTCAGCTAGGGCAGACGTGTGGCATTCCGAACAAGAAAATCACTTTTAATCTCCAAACACGTAGGGATGCTATATTATTATGTGAACACTACCCCCACAATGACGCAGCAATACTTAATCTTGACTTAGAAGAGGCTTTTGATAGAGTTCAAAATGGTTATTTGTTCACGATTGTCGATAAGTTTTGTATTCCACAGACAACATGTAATATCATTAGAACTCTATACACTCATGCTCATTCCAGAATACTCCTCAATGGTCATTTCTCCAAACCTATTCCAATACGAAAGTCAGTGCGACAAGGATGTGCTCTATATATGATCATCTTCGCCTTAAGTGTAGAACCCTTGATTCGAGCTGCCCATCACCTTCTACAGGATGTACCTAGTCCACACAAGATGTTTACCGTCCGAGCGTATGCTGACGACATAACACTTATTACGGAACCGAGCCCAAGCGGATCAGCTGCTTGGTATAATATCTGTGTACGAAAGAGCCGGTAATGCGAAAGTGAATTATCAGAAATCTGTCTTGTTACCTCTCGGTACCTGGCCAAACCAAATAACAATTGCTGGAATCTCTGTCAAAGAAGAAATCAAAATTCTCGGTTTGAAGTTTGCAGGCAATTTTTAGGAGACATTCGAAAAGAATTGGACTGCAGTCATCAACACTGTCCGGAACACAATGAAGACGTATCTCAGCAAGGATCTTAATCTAATACAGAAAGTATGACACATTAACTTCTTCGCTCTGCCTAAGATATGGTACGCGGTTCAGGTCCTTCCCAGTTCAGAAAAACATGCGCAAAGAGTGGAACTTGGAATGAATTATTACCTATGGCGAGGATACATTTACCGCATATCAAGAAATCAGCTCAGAAGGCCAGAAGGCCTAGGCCTCATCGCCGTCTCCGCTAAATGTCAGGCTCTGATTCTGACAAGGGAACATCGGCAATGGGTAAGTCGCCGATCGCGATGAAACTTGGAAAACACATTGAGGTACACGTAAAAATGGTGCCGGCATCAATTTTAAGTGCCAACATTCATTAGGGCGTTAACTACGGGGCCTAAAATTTGCGACTTTTCAAATTCCGCGCGATCAGCAATGAATACCTGCTGGCCAATGCTAAGCTGGCACACTGCGTATCTGGAGACACGCCTCTGCACCTCCTCCCCTCCCCGCTCCAATTGGTTCGCCAACGCACGTTCCCCTTCGCCCCGCGCTTGACGGCTGCTTAGCTGTTCAACGGGACCGACTGCTTCTTTTCGTACTGTAATTATTGGAATCCTTTAAATTACGTTCCGTTTCACACATAATGATAATAAATAACCTACATTAATATAGGCCTACCCATATTTTATTCAAATGTTATATTTTCATTCCTGCTAATTCCGGTGAGTTGTCACATTCGTGGGTACAACTGCGAGTTAAGTACCACGGAAACGTGGGATGGGGTACCACGTCCTACCTACGCTTAAATTATTATTTACTTCTAAAACGCCTTAAAGCTGTCGATAGTGTCCTTTAGAGTGGACATACATATGGAATTAATTAAATTAAATCACATACCACTAAATGAATCTCCCACCTTTAAATAACGTTAAATACCTTTTTATGTAAAGAAATTACGTGCGCGGGTAGAGGATCTCAATGAATGTAATGAGATTCGGTACCTCGAGATATCGAAACCTGGTTATAGGTCCAGATTTTCTTTTTATGACCCCTTCCCCCCACCCATTTTGTGTACGCTACCAGTTGTGTCGTAACGAAACGACATCGCGGACGACAACAACAACAATTATAAACTCCGAGTTTGAAACTACTGGTATTTTCCGTATTGCATACTCTGGTATAAGGAATAGGCCTATAGGTAGAATGTTTTTATTTGTGGTTGTACTGAACGACTTAGTTATGTTTTGCAGTGACAGGCACAACACATTTCAATTGCAGAAATGGTTGTCGAATATAAATTAATTTAATGCATAGGCAACTTCGATATGAGAATCACATGGAATGTAGTAAAGTTTGACGTAATAAGAAACGCCTTGAAATATAAAAAAAAGATGTGCATTTATATATGCAATATATATACAGTAATCACAGGCAGAGCTGTAGTCTTACTGTACCGGTACTTTTGCGTTATAGCTGACGAAGGTCTATGTATTCAACAAGTACCGATATTAAAGTATCACACTACAATCTTCTGGGTATAATGGCAGTTACATATGCAAAAAGTTAAATGGGTATTGTACGAACTGGTACAACAAAAAACAATTGGGAACATGCATCATTTTCAAAAATAATTTTTTTGAAAAGTACACCAACGAAATAGTACGTAAACGTATTACATTGTGGTATGTTGCCTTGTTTTATACCATTAAAAAAATATTTAATAGTGCCTTTCCGCAAGGCGAGTGAAACGGCCTCTGACGTAAGCGGCGCGCTGTGACGTCACGATCCAGTACCGCATGGAGCTCTACCAGCCGTTGTGCATCAGCCGTTGCTAAAAGCCGATTGTTTATTATTCATGATCGCGAATAACTTCGAAATGACAGAAGAAAGGTTCAAAACAGCAGTCAGACAATCTACCACGTGTAGATGTCATCATTCTTGAAAAATGTGACTTTTGTGGCCGCAGAAATTAGCGGATAACAAGCAAGTTTGTAAGTGGCGTCTTTTATATACGTGCAATGTACTGTAACCCATAGTATTAGGATAACAACGAACCTGGACAGATATCACATCACTTTCAACATTTCCTTCTAGACTGATTCCCCTATTAAAGAATAACATTACATTTTCGGGCTTTCAGCATTAGTAAAGTAAGAAATCGGATTTCAGCACTAACATAAACATATAGGTAGCATTATAGTACTAGTCCGCTTCTGTGATGTAGTGGTTAATGTGTCCCACTCCCGGAGGCCCGGTTTCGATTCCCGGCTCTGCCATGAAAGTCGAAAACAAATAGTACGAGGGTTGGAACGGGGTCTACTCAGCCTCGAGAGGTCAACTTAGTAGAAGGGTTTCGAATCGCACCTCAGCCATCCTCGAAGTGGTTTTTCGTATTTTCCTACTTCTCCTCCAGGCACCTAAGGCCACGGCCGTTTCCTTCCCTCTTCCTTGTCTATCCCTTCCGATCCTCCCATCCTCCAACAAGGCCCCTGTTGAGCATAACAGGTGAGGCCGCCTGGGCGAGGTAATGGCCCTCCTCACCAGTTTCATCACCATACTCAAAGTCTCACGTTCCAGGACACTGCCCTTGAAGTGGTAGAGGTGAAATCCCTCGCTGAGTCCGAGAGAAAACCAACCCTGAAGGATAAACTGATTAAGAAAGAAAGAAAGAAGGAAAGAAAGAAAGATCATAGTACTGTAGGTCTATAACCTATCATTTCTGAAAAAAATATATATTTATGGTTGGGGCAACTGGCCTACCCACTTCCGGGGCCCATGAAAGAGAAACATTAAATATCTTGGTGGAGGGAAAAAGTTAAACATGATAAAGATAAATATGACTTCATCTAGTTTTCACAAGTTGGACTGAGTGGTTCAGACGGTTGAGGTGCTGGCCTTCTGACCCCAACTTGGCAGGTTCGATCCTGGTTCAGTCCGATGGTAGTTGAAGGTGCTCAAATACGTCAGCCTCGTGTCGGTAGATTTACTGGCACGTAAAAGAACTCCTGCAGGACTAAATTCCTGCACATCGGCGTCTCCGAAAATCGTAGAAGTAGTTAGCGGGGCGTGAAGCCAATAACATTAATTACATTTGGCTTTTAACAAGCTGAGCATATCAGGAAAGAAAAGTGTCCTGGTGACATTTTAGTCGCTCAATACAGGAATGTCTTTGGGTGCTGTGACTTTTACTTTTTGTTTTTTTTGTTTTTGTTTTTGCTGTTTGCTTTACGTCACACCGTTACATATAGGTCTTATGGCGACGATGGGACAGGAAAGGCCTAGGAATGGGAACAAAGCGGCCGTGGCCTTAGGTACAGCCTCAGCATTTGCCTGGTGTGAAAATGGGAAACCACGGAAAACCATCTTCAGGGCTGCCAGCAGTGGGGTTCAAAACCTTCTATCTCCCTGATGCGAGCTCACAGCTGCGCGCTCCTAACCGCACGGCCAACTCGCGCGGTATTTTTACCCTTCGGTTTATTGACTTGGCTTGTATAACCTAAAACTTAGGCTAAGTTGGATAATATTTTAAACACCTACATCACTATTTTCACCTGTGTGCAATTATGGTATTTATTTCATTAATATTATGATAATTATTATAATTGAGCATTGTTAACTTATAAGACCCCAACAAACAAGCATTGGTTTTGTGTAGAGTTATACATTTGTTAAATTCACGTTGTTTCCTTTCATGATGTACACGCCTATTCTTTGTTACATTATAGAGTATTTAGATATAGCCTAAATTTCTTTACCAATTAAGCTCTTCAATAAAGACATACATAACTGTCCCATGCCAAGATATATTGGTAGAATTAGAGCTGTCAAAATGGTTCATAACCCCTTTGATTTATTATCTTGACATGGATCACCCAAAACATGGGTTAGGTTTGGAGAATACTTTAATAATCAGCATTATTTAATGCACGGTTTATTACTTTCATATTCCAAGATGTAATTGAAGCATTTAAATAAAGCATCATACATTAAAATTTAAAGTTTTACCACTAGAACAGCGGACATGGAAAAGTGATTTGAAAATTCAAACAAATTCATCTAACGTTAAAATCTTCAAAAAAATGAACTGTAGACTTTCCCGATATATCACCAGCATTTCTCCGGCTCGTCAAAATCCATTTCTCCCTAGTTTTAGCGTCTTTGGAACATGTATAAACAATTTGTTTGGTATGGTATGCGATGTGCTATTGCACATCGGAACTCTACACCATTTATAAGTTTTCTGCCTCACTGTCTGCGCAGGATTCATTTTAAGTCTAAAATATACCACTCAGATTATTATCCGATGTATAGACCTCGAATTTAATCATACTAGACACTAACGTAAAGTAGAAATACGCGAAGTGTATCCTGCTTCTCACAGCGCACTATGTGTTATTTCGTCTGCTAATTCAGTCAACCTGTACGATGACGTCAGACCAATGAGATCGCGTACTTGCGTGACGTGACATTTTCGTAGATTTTTATCATGTTTGGAGTTATTATTTGTACATTCTGATCACATTTTTGAATTCTGCATGAAATTTTTAATCAGATTAGCATATTTTTAATTAAAACCCCGGATCATGCATGTTCCCTATTACAAGGCAACACAATAAATGACTCCGTAACAATTACATCGGGCAAACTCACCGTCAATAACTGATAGTAAACAAAAACAATCTTTGGTCTATTCGAAACATTAAAAAACAGTGAAAAGAAAACAGAAACAAATCACAATTAACAACAGGCACCGTACTTTGTTTTGCTAATTGCTTTACGTCGCACGGACACAGATAGGTTTTATGGCGACGATGGGATACGAAAGGCCTAGTAATTGGAAGGAAGCGGCCGTGGCCTTAATTAAGGTACAACCCCAGCATTTGCCTGGCGTGAAAATGGGAAACCACGGAAGACCATCTTCAGGGCTGCGGACAGTGGGATTCGAACCCGCTATCCCCCGGATGCAAGCTCACAGCCGCGCGCCTCTAACCGCAAGGCCAATTAGCCCGGTGCAAACGTTTTCATAAACATTTCAGAGAATGTAAACTGACTAATACAACGTGGAAACTACAAAGAAGAGATATGAGGAAGGCTGATAGAGTACGCAAAGTGTAGCACCGGTTCTCTTCGACAGCTAAGCGGCCGGCAAGCGCGGGGAGAAGGGGAACGTGCGTTGGCGAACCAATTGGAGCGGGGCGGGGAGGAGCTGCAGAGGCATGTCACCAGATACGCAGTGTGCCAGCTTAGCATTGGCCAGCAGGTATTCACCGCTGATCGCGCGGAATTTGAAATGTCGCAACTTTTAGGCCCCGTAGTTAACGCCCTAATGAATGTTGGCACCCAAAATTGATGCCGACATCATTTTTACGTGTACCTCAATGTGTTTGCCAAGTTTCATCGCGATCGGCGATTTACCCATTGCCGATGTTCCCTTGTGAGATCAGTTCTAATGGACTCTGAGATATAAATGATATGCACTTTTGGACATCACCTCAGACTGCAAGCTTTAAACGAGTACTGCATACTACTGAATCATTCTACCCTCATGTGAATCAACAGTACATTTCACCCACGAAAATCATCTATAGTCGTGTTTTAAAACGTCCATCTTGTTACCCCACAGATCAAGGGAAAATTCCCAAACAGAAATTGGAAAAATATCTGGAAGCAGCTCACAGTTGAACAGATCCTACAGACCGGAAAAGTTCAGCATACATAGCCATCCAAGATGCCATACCAACGGAGGAGAAAAGATTTCGCCACAACTTGGTCAAGTCACCCCTGTGTAAAAAATGTGAGATTCCAACTATTGACACACAACTCCACACACTAACACGATGTGATGGTATGATGGACGTTTGGCGATTGACACTGACAGTTAACATCTGCCAATAACCCTAACGAACTTTGGACATACCCAACAGGAACAACAAGCTTGCCATATTATAGTGTGGCTAGCAATGGGCTCTCTTCATTATGCGGAGACCAACGGGAGATGCTCTCTACACTGTTTTAGGCAGTTTCTCAAGACAGCAAGTCAAATACTGAGAGTGTATAGTGGTTCTGGAGGGCAGGAGAAATAAATTCAATGAACTGTACATTCTTACCTTGTGATGATACAGCGTGTGTAAATACCTACTACTTTGTTTCTGTTTGCATTTATTTGTTTCTCTATTTAATAATTAAATTAACGATGTAATTGTCCTATCTGTCACAGACGAAAGTGATTATAACTTAATACCTTATACTCATGGGAGTAGACATCGATCTTGTTCGAACTGCGCGTTGTGTAAATAAGGAGAAGAGCAATTCTTTACATTGATTACATCACGGCACGAGTTCATCTGGGATGAGGCATCATTTTCTGATACGCAAGATTTACGTCGTCCTCATTTTTCCTTCACGTGGATTCGACATGGTCAGAAGTCCGAGGATGATCAACCAACCAGCAGCCTTTTCCAACACCATTATGGAAGCTTAAATTATGGAGGGGAGCTGAAGGAGAAATCAGGTCGTGAAGGACTTCCAAAACGCCTAACCATGAGGTATGAATCATTGAGACCACAAGGTGGGAGCACAAGACCAAATGCGAGTTTGTATCATTCTATTTATTACTCATTCTTGTGAAATCATATTGGATTGAGTTGCCTCAAATTCCAGCATAACACTTGATTAGCCTACATGATGAATTTTTTTTTCGTGGTATGAATTAAAATTGAGATGTGGATTCAACTTGTATTTTCCAAGAAAGTTCTGGATGGGTGTTACTTCGGTGACACACACATACATATTATATATATATTTCTGAAATACATGTAGGAGTGATATAATTGATTTAACCATGTTTGATCTGTTTTTTAAGGTAATATGAGGTAATAAATAATATATTTTCTACTATATATCTACTATTAAAATGCTATATAAAGGCAAAGGTGATACCACAGATCCCAACTCATATAGAGGAATAGCACTAGAATGTACTCTACTAAAGACTTTAACTTCATTAGTAGGTAAATGTCTCATTAAACTGGTGGAAAATAACCTACCAGAGTCGCAATGCGGATTTAGAAAAGGAAAATCAACGACTTTAGCTATCCGCTGTCTCCAGAATGACATAGAAGAAGCCTTAAAGAAACCAGGGGGTAAATTGCATGCCATCTTTATAGATTATTCGAAAGCTTTTGACACCATAAGCAGAACCATACTGTTAGAAAAATTGGAGAGTATCATTGGTAGTACGAACTACCTTATACTGCTGATTAGGAACTTACTGCTCAACAATTCAATAGAAGTAGATGATGGCATTACCAAATCTATTATTTTGGAACAAACAACCGGGGTATTACAGGGAGACCTGTTAAGTCCATTGTTATTCATCATTGCAACAGCAGACATAGTAGATTTGGTAAACCAGGAAAGTGTCAAACTATTAATGTACGCTGATGATATGGTCTTAACATCAACGTCAGAGAAGGAACTCCAGGAATCATTCAACCAAATAGTAGGCTGGATAAATAAAAATGAGCTCAAACTGAATGTAGAACAAACAGTTTCCATGACGTTTAGAAGAGGGGGACCTCATGGAATCTTCTATTATGAAGACCAAGAACTTAAGTCCGTAAAGCATTTTAAATACTTGGGTGTAATTTTTCAAACCCAAGGTAATGTTTTCACCCTCCATCTCATGGACCGTCTAAATGCAACTATGAAAGCAATATCTGACATTAAGCATCTGAGAAACTTGTCTTTAGAAACGGCCATAAAACTCTTTCATCTAAAAATCAGCCCTATAGCAACATATGGCTTGGAAAACATTTGGGAACATTTGAGTGTGAAACAGTTAGATAAAATCGAGAAGTTGAAGGCAATCTACTTGAAACGGGCTCTGTACCTCTCCAAATATTCTCCTTCCCGGCTCGTGTATGAGCTATCCAGAGAGGGATTTTATGTGGAAGAGCTAAGGTTACAGTTGTTACTTTCAGCAACAACACCTATATACATCTGCTTCGAGACCTACGATCGAAGAAGGCTGACATCTGGGAAGATTTCTACTCTACCGATGCCATGCTAAATCGCGAGTGGGTTCAAGGTGGATATGAACTGCGACACTTGTTGACAAGGTTCTCCGTTCATGGGTTCCATTATAAACTGTGTAATATAAAGCGTTATCATGGACCAGGTTTGAACTGTATATGTTTAAGATGTGGTGCACACTGTACTACGTACCATGTTTTAAATTGTAAACAGCGATCAGAATCACTGGTGAAATTTTGCAACGAAGATTAATGTTTTATATAGTAATTCTTTGCATATTGTGCGCGTTAAATAAATTATTATTATTATAAATCATATATTTTAAAGGTATTTAAATCAAATTATAGTGAACCAAACTATTAAACTACTGTATACACTTAAGCGACAGTGTGTGATGATAAAGTGAGGAACTTACTGGACATGTGATAAAAATGAAGTGAAGCCACATTTAAATGTGAAACCTATGTTTTATTTGATGGCGAGGTAAATTTACTAATTTCATTCTACTTAATTTACAACGTTTAAGCCTTAGTGCAGATGTCTGTTATGTGTAATGCGATGCTGGATTTCTGAGGTAATGTCATTCCTTCTTATTTGCTTTTCACAATATATTTGTATTCCTGGATGTTGTTCTTTTCTTTTTAATTTGAACTATAGCCCTCTCTTTGTGTATCTAGTCATCCTATGCACTCGTTATCCTATTTTAACCCATATCGACCCTAGATTTCATGCTCACCCATATTCCCCAAACCTTTTAGGGCACAATATCTTGACCTCCTCTAACTGCGGTATTGTTATATTCATATCTCCGTCTCCTCTACCATTAATATATTCATATCTTGACCTCCTCTCCCACTTTTTTATTCATATCTTGGTCTCCTCTACCGCTGTCATATTCAGTGGCATGCACTGAACCCCATGTACCCCAGTGCTGCTGGGGTAAATAATTTTGTATTTACATTTTATTATTATTCCTTAGAATGCTTTTTATAAGGTTTAAAAAAACAGCGTACATCTAAGCCAAGCTAAGTACAGCTGTATTGACAATCCGCTTGCACTGCAGTTCAGCATCTTCAGTGAGCTGGATTTCCTTGCTGGCACGAAAGGGAGCTACCCCAGCGAATTTAAAGTCACTTGGTTGATGCATGCATTTGAAGCTTCCTTGTCCTGGGAGCGAGGCAGGGCTGTGGGACCTCTCCTGACAGCAGTTTATGGTGACAGGCCAGCTAGCTTAGGTACGGGATGTTAGTTTTGATACTTGACACTCAAAGTGTTCAGCACCACACACTAGAGACTACAAGAAAAATATCAATATGTTAACAGTATAGCCACTATCACATCGGCTTGCTAATAAAAATAGAGCCAGTTTTTTAAATAAATTTCAATATAGAAGAATATATTTTTATCTGGATTTTGGCATGTATAAAGTGTTATTGAGCAGTTCATGATGGCGCATGTAGAGTATCTTTTCCGATATCATAATCTATAAGTTTCATTTCCGTATTGATTATAATATTGACAAATATGAAGTTTTGGAGCTTCCACCTAATCAATACATATATTTATATATTATTGTTCTGCAGTACCGGTTTCAACCTTGTGAAGGTCATCTTCAGCTGACAATCAGAACATGCAATTGAAACTTCACAATAAGAATGTCACATGATATGGGTAAAACGTTGTCATTAAGAGTGTTCTAGTTTGAATAATCGTCTACATTAACTGATATAATGATAAAACTTAACATTACTCTGTGTACATGAATGATATCTGTTAAAATACATTTTCTTAAATTAGAAAGGTATTGGTAAATAATGTTATCAATTTGCAAATGTTTTTCATCTTATCTTCATCTACGTTAATCGGTATGAGAGTTAAAACTTGCAATACTACTGTATACGTGGATGATATATGTTGAATATACAATATTCTTAAATTGTGAAGTGTCCACTGTTCCACATTAAATATATGACTGTATGTATGTATGTATGTATGTATGTATGTATGTATGTATGTATGTATGTATGTATGTTCAGTCCGTCAGCACTAACTCTGGTGGGATCCTCAACAGCTCTGCCATCAGCTGTCATAGATGGCCTAGGCATCGCTGAAGACGTGTACTAGGGAAATGAGGAGTGAGGTAGTTTCCCGTTGCTTTCCTCACCGAGCCAGAGTTGTTATTACATACCAGTCTGCCAAGCCCGCTAAAATGCATACACCAACCTACCCTATGAGCAACATTTTCACACCATTCATAGCGGAGACGGGCAAAACATATGACTAGACGAATAAAACATTTTGAAATACAGATGAATTCTTGTTGTATATGCGACTATGTTATGATACATGATCAGCTGTGTTTGTCTACTGGTGGTATAATAGTATAAGTTTCTTGAGGTAATATGAACACTTATGTTGAACTTATACTATTATAGCACCAGTAGACGAACACGGCTGATCATATATCATAACACAGTCGCATATACAACACGCCGCAAGAATTCATCTCTATTTCAAATTTTTTTATTCATCTAGTCATAAGTTTTGATGTGGAACAGTGAACACTTCACAATTTAACCCTTTCGCACTCAGCGCGCTGATAGATTGGCACGAGAGGTTATGGCGAGAAAGCTGGCAGCACCGATACATCGGCTCTATCCTATTTAGGGATTTTGGTCATTTGCGTGCTGTTAAATTGTAACATTTGATCGTGATGGTACCTTAAAGCGTTGAATTTGCGTTTTACTCCACAGATATATCCACCAGCCCTACAAAATATTTTTATTTTCGACAAATGTAATCTGTTAACCGTGAATGTTTTATGTCGTGGTTATTGGAAGTTGTTATTGCGTGGATATGTTTTGGTTGGCTTAAGAATACAACAATTTGATCTTGCTATGAGTTTAGTTTAGAGTTTATTTCGTTTTATTGGTATATTATGTGTTCGCCGTACTTCGCAAACTATAATTTTAGTCCTTTTCATAACTCTGTTGTTGCACGTACTTGCGTCATCTTTTTATTGTAATGGCTAGGCCATAATCAAGGCCGATATCCTTGAATTTTCAGATGATTTAGAGAGTAATAATGACCTTCTCTTGCTGAAATCGATTCCCATTATGTGGGAAATGATACAGTCACAGCTGTTCACCGTGCATCAGACCGTGAGGACCTCACATCGATGACCGTTACATTTACAGTGAATAACTTTGTGCCATGATTCATGAGTGAATTGCAGCACACACATCATATTGATTTCAAATTATACAGAATTAAATGTTCTTTCTTTCACATCTAAAAGTAAGCAAGGAAGACACAATAAGGTGTGATTTTTCTTTTATTGAAAATCATAATTTATTCTTTAACATTTATATTCAAAATTTAATGATTTTTTTGCTTTACCAATAACAATACGTCCTAGGTATATTTATTTCTGAAATGCTCATAGTTTCCTGTATTAGTGTGATTTATTTTATTTGAATAACTTATGTGTTAAACTGTTTACATGTTGATTTTTTGTAATTTGGTTTGGAAAATCACAGAAATTAGTTTGAGTGTCTTCAAGCAAACCCCTGCATATAGGCCGAGTGCCAAAGGGTTAAGAATATTGTATATTCAACATATATCATCTACGTACATAATAGTATTGCAAGTTTTAACTCTCATACCTGTCAATGTAGATGAAGATAAGACGAAAAACGTTTGCAAAGTGATAATGTTTTTTTTACCAATACTATGTAATACCTTTATAGTTTAGGAAAATGTATTTTAACATATATCATTCATGTACATATAGTAATGTTAAGTTTTAATCATTATATCAGTTAATGTAGATGATTATTCAAACCAGAACATTCGAAATGACAATGTTTTACCCATATCTTGTGACATTCTTATTGTGATGTTTCAATTGCATGTTATGATTGTCAGTTGAAGATGACTTTCACAAAGTCGAAAGCGGTACTGTAGAAGAATAATATATAAATGTATGTATTGATTAGGTGGAAGCTTCAAAACTTCATATTTGTGAATGTTTTCCAATAGTCGCAGAAAAATATATAGGTTTCTCAGCATGAACACAGAGCTAAGCACGAAGTAAAATCATTTTTTATGGTGGTATATAGTGAAGTTTTGTAGTGATCTTCTTGGATTCTATGTGAAGTTTTCATGAGTTCTGTGGCATTCTTCATGAATATAACATGTGTTATACGTCGTGACGAATATTTTCCCTCATTTGTCGTTTATATACATATACTCAGCAAGGGAGTGAAACTATAGAAATTTGGTTACAGTAAACTACCTGTTAAATTTTGCTGAATCAGTTTAGGTTAGGCTTTTTAAGTTAAAAACAAATATTTAGACCCAGTGTATTTTTGTGAAAACCATGACTGTACTATCACGAAGCATCATCGGGTGAAACTGTACGTACATTGTTTAAAATCTGCTCTAGATTAGGTTATGATGGTGTCGTCACTGCCGTGAATATCAGTTTGGAAATATGTGCAAGTGTGTGGTTGAAAACATTCTTGAAAGACTTTCGCAGATAGACCTTTCCACGAAAAATGCAGCCTTATAAAATGCTAATCTAGACTTCAGAGAGTGTAGTGGGGTTATGATTGCTCATATTAAAAAAAAAAAACCCACATTCTTGCAGCCGGGGTAATGAATGTGTTCACCGCACACCTCTGGGGTCATATTCATATCTTGGTCTCCTCTAGCTATAATATATTTATATCGTGACCTCCTCTACTATTGTTATATTCGTATCTCCACCTCCTCTACCACTATTATATTCATATCTCGACCTCCTCTACCACTCTATTCACATATTGGTCCCCCTTACCATTAATATATTCATAGCTTGACCTGCTCTACCATTGTTGATATACTCATATCTCCACCTCCTCTACTACCACTGTTACATTAATATCATGATCTCCTTTACCATTAATATATTACTGTCTTGACCTCCTCTACCACTGTTATATTCATATTGTACCTGGAATGGTTACACGTATGAATCCATCCCAATGTTTCCTGGCTGATATTCATGATATTTTCTTTTGACCACACGGTAAAGTGACACATCTTTCCATTCAACATCTTTGGACTAACTGGAGGTGAATGAAATGGACACAGAGAAGAACCTTGTTGTCTTTACATTACGGAACACCATCTTTACAACAGCAAGATGTCTGCACATTTTCAGTTGTTGAAGACCTCGAGAAGGTTGTTGTAATGAAGTTGGATACATTTAAAGATGTGTTCATGAATTTGATTTTGTTTGAGATAATATTATAGTGGTATGTATGTATGTATGTATGTATGTATTTATTTGCATTGGGTATTCAGCCCGAAGGCTGGTTTGATCCTCCACAGACCGGGCGAGTTGGCCGTGCGCGTAGAGGCGCGCGGCTGTGAGCTTGCATCCGGGAGATAGTAGGTTCGAATCTCACTATCGGCAGCCATGAAGATGGTTTTCCGTGGTTTCCCATTTTCACACCAGGCAATTGCTGGGGCTGTACCTTAATTAAGGCCACGGCCGCTTCCTTCCAACTCCTAGGCCTTTCCTATCCCATCGTCACCATAAGACCTATCTGTGTCGGTGTGACGTAAAGCCCCTAGCAAAAAAAAAAAACGATCCTCCACAGCTCCACCAACAGCTGTCATAGACAACCTAGGTGTCACTGAAGAGGCATACTAGGGAAATGAGGAGTGAGGTAGTTTCCCGTTGCTTTCCTCACCAAGCCAGAAGTTGCTGTTACATATCAGTCTGCCAAGCCCACTGAAATACGTGCACCAACTGACCCCGTGAGCAATAGTTCCACACCATTCATAACATGGACTGGCTGTGTAAGGAATGGTATTACTAGCATTGCTCATACCTCAGTCACTTTCATATTGTCAAAGCCAAGGATGAGACTGAGACAGGTCAATGAAAGTAACAAATTTATTCTAGCCCATAGCAGAAGACATAGTATATTGAAAACAATACATGTCGCCAGCAAAGGAAATATAGTAGTATAACAGTTTCTACCATGTCAAATTGAGCACTTGGATTTTGAACGCTTACCCACACTAATGCAAACATGCAAGTGCTATAGTTTATAAATGTGTTGGAGCATTTGTTAAATTGTTAAATTTAACGGTAATCTTGAAGTATGACAGTAGAAGGCCACGCATATTCGGAAAGGATATCTTGGAACATTGATGCAAGTTAATTTGGAATGAACTACCAAATGCAGAGAAGTAACACAAAATTAGTGTAAATATCCAGTGATTTTGTTAACAAAACAGTGTTCTTGTGTTTCACGAACTGTAACATGTGCACGTCAATCTTTGACATATGGTCATGTGGTTCATCATGTTGAACATGAGTGTGTTTAAACATGAACAGTTTATAATGCAAAGTGGAAAGCAGATATACATAATTATTTCAACGAAGAGGTTACCTTGTGTTAAAGTACTCATGCTGTTAGATATCGAACATGTTCAAGCTGATCGTTTGGCAAAAGTCTACAAGTTCATTTCATCGTGGCACGAGTTCATCAGGGATAAGTCATCACATTATGACCTGCAAGACTTCACGATGTCCGCATCCCTCTTCACCTGGATTCAGCATCTATAGGAATTCGATGATGACCAACCAGCCAACCAGCAACCCTTTTCAATCCCAAGATGAAAGCTTAAACCATGGAGGGGAGCTGAATATTAACGCATGTCATGACCGCTGTGACCACATGGCGGGAGCAGAAGATCTAATGTGAGTTTAAAAAAAACGTAATTATTGTTTTCCCTTACGTGAAATCACGTAATAAATTGCCAAATTCCAGCATAATATTTGATTACATGATGTCAGGGATGGTTTTTTTTTTTTTTGTGTAATTATTTTGGATTCAAATGGAGATGTTGGTCAAATTTATATTTTCGAGTTCAAGCGATAACCAAACCATATTTCAACCTTTATCATGAGTGTAAGGTTTAGATTCAGAATGTTATTATATTTTTATTACTATGCGAAGTTCCCAATGGGTGTACTTTGGTGACAGACAATACATGTAAATTAATGCAACCTTATTTTGCACTGGTTAATTAACATTGAAATATTTATGGCTTACATACAGGAGTGTGATATCTGTAATTTAACTCATTCCAGTCTGCGCCTTAAGATCCCTAACAAACGTTCTGGACTGGGCATTTTTAAGGATATTTAAAACATATCTCTGTACCTGTAGGAGATATTTGCACGATTCTTTTCTCTTTGTGCTTGTTTGAGCATCTAGTTTTGAAAAATGATGTTTGTATTATATCAACAATCACTTGAGAGTTTAAAATTGTTTATATATTATACCATGTTTTGTGAATAGAAAAAGGTCTGACAGATAACTAAGCAAGTACAGTTTTCTGAAATACTGTTATATTTATCTTATTTTGCTCATGTAAAATGTGCATTGCAATTACAAAACAACAACAGCAATAATGAGTATGATGTAAAAATAATAATTTTTCAATAATAAGAGTAATAATTACAATAATGAAAATGGAAGCTCTTATGACATTTTATTTTAATTGATAAATTTTGTCAAAAAATTCTCAAATGTAAAAATATTGTTCCATTTAGCACAAAAGACTTTTGAGAAAGAGAAAATACAGTCTTCTAAACAGACAACTTTACCAATATGTAGACAATCTTACGTACACACAAATTTGAAATACGCGGTAACATGCACTAGGCTGTAAAACGAACTCCAATCATAATGAAATGTAAGAAGTTGTTTTGAACTCATATGTCAGTAATGTATTCATTTGCGCTTAAACTCATAATATATCATAAAATATCGAAAATTTCACTTTCGTCAAGCACATCTTTGTCGCGAGGAGCAATATATTAGAGCTCACTGAGTGACAACATCTACTGATGCATGTTGATCGAAAATATCGTAAATTCTCTGACTTAGACATATAATACTGCCATCTGCTTAGTTACTCTCGTAACTAATACATGAAGAAACGTAACAAATGTATGTAGAAAGGTTCATGCAGCTCTATATCCCCTGTAACGTCACAAGAATTCTTTTCCTCAAAAACTTAAATTAAAATTAATCCAAGTACTACTATTCCTAATTTTAGACTACTGTGATATGGTACTAGTCAATCTAAATGTTGAACAAGCTTTGAGACTTCAGCGAGCACAAAACTCATGCATACGATACGCCTTCCAACTGCGACATGACGCTCATGTTACACCATATTTCAAAACATTGCAATGGCTACACATAAATGAACGAAGGAATTTTCACCTAATGACACTTGTTTACCATGTGCTTTCGATGAACACTCCTACTTACCTCTCTTCTAATTCCCATATCCTTTCCTCATTCCATGAAATTAGTACCCGTTCTGGTTCCTTACTTGAAATTCCATTAAGTCGAACAAATTCCTACAATCATTCCTATTTAGTTACCTCATCGAGACTCTGGAATACACTCCCAATGGACATTCGGCACCTTACCTCCTCTCATAAATTCAAATCTGCCTGCAGAAAGTTTTTCCTGGTAACATAAAACTGAGTTGTGTGAGTCATTGTGTGTATGTTGTGTGAATGGGTTTTCTTCATTTATTATTATTATTATTATTATTATTATTATTATTATTATTATTATTATTATTATTATTATTATTATTATTATTGTCACATTAATTGCTGTACTGATATGTAGGCCTAACTTACCGGTAGTCTTAGAATTATCTGTCTGTAGTATTATTTCTTTTTAGAATTTCTATGTCTTACTTTTATGTTTACATTTTTAAATTCTGTTTATAGTGGTTAAGTGTAAGAGAGGGCCGTGAGCCCTAACTTCGCCACAAATGTAAGTCAGGAATAAATAAATGAATAAATAAGAAATACCAGACTGTGTGCATAGCTCGTTCTCGATTTTTAGTGAATTGTCAAACCTTACTACGGGCTATGCCCGCAGCATGGCCTGAGCGTAATTTGGGCTGCTGCAAGCTATGCTCGCTAGCTCACAGTTAGACCGGAAAGAGTTAAGCATATTTCACCTAATTTTCATAAGATAGTTACGCAGTATTAAATGACATGGTTTGAAGGTATTTAAATTAAACAATAAAAGACATTCAAGTGACTGTGAGTGTTAATAAAGTGGAGAAGTTAATAATAGAAGAGGAAGTGAAGCCACAGTTCTGTTATTCAGTTGAAAAATAAGGGCACTGATGTTTACCAGTTTACCAGTTTACCGGTTTACCAGTAGTGTAACTTGCAAACAAAGGAGTGAAAAGCACAATGTGAGAGATGTCATTCTGTTTCATATCTTAATTTTATTTTTATTTTGATGAGTGCTTGCCTAAATCTGTCAGCACAGTTATGACAGGCTGATATCTGTTATATTTGGTATCACACTGGATTTGTGATATAATGTTACTTTCCAAATTTTGTCTTTCATAATATACATGTATTCTTGGATGTTTTTTTCCCTCATTTAACTGAAACCTTCTCTTTGTGAATCTATCCATCCTGATGCATTCATTGTTCCACATTGGCCTGTGTCGACGCGAAATTTCATTTTCACCTATATTCCTGATTCCTTTTAAGGCACAATATCTCCCTCCCCTGCGAACCATGTGACCTTGCCGTAGTGGGGAGGCTTCCGTGTCCCAATGAAGCAGATAGCCGAGCCGTAGGTGCAACTTTATCGGATGGGTATCTTTTGAGAGACCAGACTAAGGAATGGTCATCGAAAGGGGGTGTCAGCCTTTCAGAAGTTGCAAGGGTGGCAGTCTAGATGATTGACTGATATGGCCTTGTAATAATATTCAACATGGCTTAGCTGTGTTGATACTGCTACATGGCTGAAAGCAACGGGAAACTACAGCCGCAACTAACTCCTGAGGACATGCAGCTCTCTCTGTATGAATGATGTACTGATGATGGCTTCCTCCCGGGTAAAATAGTCCCCTGTTTGGACCTCCGGGTGGGGACTACATGAGAGGGGGCGATCATCAGGAAGATGGATACTGACATTCTGCGAGTCGGAGCGTGGAATGTTAGACGTTTGAATTGTTGTTGTAGGTTACAGACTCTGAAAAGGGAGATGGATAGACTAAAGTTAGATGTAGTTGGTTTAAGTGAAGTACGTTGGCAGGAAGAACAGGAGTTTTGGTCAGGTGACTACCGAATTATCAACACGAAATCAAACAGGGGAAATGCAGGAGTTGGTTTAATAATGAATAAGAAAATAGGGCAACGGGTAAGGTACTACAACCAGCATAGTGAAAGAATTACTGTCGTTGAGATAGACACCAAACCTATGCCCACCACAATAGTGCAGGTTTATATGCCTACTAGTTCAGCGGATGATGAGGAAATCGAAAGAATATATGAAGAGATAGAAGATTTAATACAATTAAAAGGTGACGAGAATCTAATTGTGATGGGAGTCTGGAATGCAGTGGTAGACCAAGGAGGAGAAGGTAATACAGTAGGAGAATTCGGAATGGGACAAAGGAACGAAAGAGGAAGTCAGCTGGTTGAATTCTGAACTGATCATAATTTAGTCCTTGCCAATACTTGATTTAAACACCACAAACAACGGCTGTATACGTGGACGAGACCTGGACACACTGGAAGGTATCAAATAGACTTCATTATGATTAGGCAGATATTCAGAAACCAGGTGTAGGTTGCAAAACTTTCCCAGGAGCAGACGTGCACTCTGATCACAACTTGTTGGTCATGAAATGCCATCTGAAGTTGAAGAAAGTGAAGAAAGGAAAGAATGCTAAAAAATGGGATCTAGACAAGTTGAAAGAAAAGAGTGTGAGCGATTGTTTCAAGGAACATGTTGCACAAGGACTAAATGAAAAGACTGAAGAAAACACTATAGAGGAAGAGTGGATAGTCATGAAAAATGTAGTCTGTAGGGCTGCTGAAGAGATGTTAGGAAGGAACAAAAGATCAACTAAGAATCAGTGGATAACTCAGGAGATACTAGACCTGAATGATGAACGATGAAAATACAAGAATGCTAGAAATGAAGAGGGCAGAAAAGAATATAGGTGATTAAAGAATCAAGTGGATAGAAAGTGCAAGTTAGCTAAGGAAGAACGGCTGAAGGAGAAGTGCAAGGATGTCGAAGATTGTATGGTCCTTGGAAAGGTAGATGCTGCATACAGGAAAATCAAGGAAACCTTTGGAGAAAGGAAATCTAGGTGTATGGATATTAAAAGCTCAGATGGAAAGCCACTTCTTAGGAAAGAAGATGAAGCAGAAAGCTGGCAAGAACATATCCAACAGTTGTATCAAGGTAAAGATGTAGATAATTTGGTTCAGCAACAAGAAGAGGCTGTCGATGCTGATGAAATGGAAGACCCAATTTTGAGGTCAGAGTTTGACAGAGCTGTGAGCGACCTAAATAGGAACAAGGCACCTGATTACGTTCCTTCTGAAATACTGACTACCTTAGGAGAAACCAGCATGGCAAGGTTATTCCATTTAGTGTGTAAGATGTATGAGACAGGAGAAGTGTCATCCAATTTTCGGCAGAATGTTGTTATACCTATTTCCAAGAAAGCCGGTGCTGACAGGTGTGAAAACTACCGCACCATTAGTTTAGTATCTCATGCCTGCAGAATTTTAACACGTATTATTTACAGAAGAATGGAAAAACAAGTTGAAGCTGAGTTGGGAGAAGATCAATTTGGCTTCAGAAGAAAAATGTAGGAAAAGGCTTTTCTTTAGCTTGGTTAGCTTGTGCATTTAAGGATAAAAATTTCCTAATGTTCCATATTGAACTGTATCACAATTAAATTGAAATAAGAATTGAAATGTTTCAACCTATTCAATACAATTAAGTAAGAAATGAAGTGTTACATTCTTATTTGACTAAAAGTGGTACCAGTTTCAACCACCAATCTGGGTCATCATCAGCCGGTTAAAAATACAAAAACAATGCACAGGAAAACAAGAAATTAAAAGGATAAGTCTTTCAACAGCAGTTGAAGAGGCAAAATTTTCTCACTTCAAACATTGATATAGGAATTAGAAAGATGTTTTTGAAGACTTTCGTGTGGAGCGTGGCATTGTTTGGAAGTGAAACATGGATGATAACTGGCTCAGAAAGAAAGAGAATAGAAGTTTTTGAAATGTAGTGTTACAGAAGAATGCTGAAGGTGAGATGGATAGATCGAACCACGAATGAAGAGATACTGAATTGAATTGGTGAGAGGAGATCGATTTGGCTAAATTTGACAAGAAGAAGAGGTAGAATGATAGGACACATCTTAAGACACCCAGGACTTATGCAGTTGGTTTTTGAAGGAAGTGTAGGTGGTAAGAATGGTGGGGGTAGACCAAGGTATGAATATGATGAGCAGATTAGAGCAGATGTAGGATGTAATAATTCCATAGAAATGAAAAAGTTAGCAGAGTATAGGGTGGCATGGACAGCTGCATCAAACCAGTCTATGGACTGATGATTCAAACATCATCTTCGTCTCCCTTATCATTATCATATTCATATCTTGACCTGTACCATTGTTATATTCACATCTTGGTCTCCCTTATCATTATCATATTCATATCCTGACCTGTACCATTGTTATATACATATCTTGGTCTCCCTTATCATTATCATATTCATATCTTGACCTGTACCATTGTTATATTCATATCTTGGTATCCCTTATCATTATCATATTCATATCTTGACCTGTACCATTGTTGTATTCATATCTTGGTCTCCCTTATCATTATCATATTCATATCTTGACCTGTACCATTGTTATATTCATATCTGGGTCTCCCTTATCATTATCATATTCATATCTTGACCTGTACCATTGTTATATTCATATCTTGGTCTCCCTTATCATTATCATATTCATATCTTGACCTGTACCATTGTTATAATCATATCTTGGTCTCCCTTATCATTATCATATTCATATCTTGACCTGTACCATTGTTATATTCATATCTTGGTCTCCCTTATCATTATCATATTCATATCTTGACCTGTACCATTGTTATATTCATATCTTGGTCTCCCTTATCATTATCATATTCATATCTTGACCTGTACCATTGTTATATTCATATCTTGGTCTTCCTTATCATTATCATATTCATATCTTGATTTCCTGTACCATTGTCATATTCATATTATATTCATTCAGTGATATGATCAGATTCGACAACATAGTTCAGTTTGTTTGTGATATTTTTATTTTCCCCTGAATATTCTTCAGAAACACGGCATTTCAGAAAATGTATTCTTCTTGTAAGCCTATTCTAATACATACTTTACCGCACCTCCCAAAGATGTGAGAGATTTGGGCTCTAGGACCGTTGTTGATGAGTTTCTCACCCAAATTACTGAGGTGTATTGCCTGCACGGTTGGCAGTGTGAGTGCTGGCGTTTTGCTGCCATCTCATAGCTTGACTTTATGGCGTGGATCAGTTCTGCAACGTATTTTCATGGCACTGTGGCTGAATGCTTGCAGGTCAGGACACATGTTACTTATAGAGACGCCATTTTGGGACCCAATGTGGATGATCTCTACAGCATTTCCATGTTGCATATAGAATTGATTATTTTCACCATGTTGGTCCGTATTGACTTATATTCAAATTTCTGTAAAAAATATTTTCACTGCCTTGTCAATACTTTATACATTTTATTTTATCACTCCTTATTTTGTCTCTTGAACTTTCTGTATCATACTCCTCAAGAACTTCATTTCGGCTGCCTGTGTTCGACTCTCATCCTCCCTTGTCACTGTCCAAGTTTCTGCTCCGTAAGTTGTTATGGGTAAGTAATACATCTTGTACATAAAATAAAATGTATAAAGTATTGACAAGGCGGTGAAAATATTTTTTACAGAAATGTTGCATATAGGCGAGTTTTGGATTTAAAACAATGTATTTAGGAACACAAAAGCTGTTAACATTAGTTTTATTTCCCTCGGACTACATGTAATTAATAGCTTTCCTATAACTTTCACATTCTTATATAATGATCTATTTTGTCACCCATAAGAACTCGGGTTTCATAAATTGTGAACAGTTGCAATGGAATTAAAACCAGCCTATATGACAAAATTATCATAAAATGTTTGAGCTAGTAGACCTAATTTAGGCACCTGAACATGAACAAAGTAATATAATGATCAAAAAGGTGTGGACAGTTAAAAATAAATAACATTTAGGTACGCGGGAAGAACGGACATAAAAGTGTATGGAATCTGGCCATAAACTGCTGATAGGAAATTACCTCAGTTGATAGCCCATTTGTTGGCCTAAAACAACATTATTACAATAAATATTACAGCCAGGAATTTAGGCTACATTCCTAGTAATGAGGAAACATGCAAATATTAGAAAAATGCAATACATTACAACTGTGTATCCGTCTGTGAACTGTAATGGTTAGGGTTATTAGATGCCGTCCTCAGGGCCCGAATTCGATACCCGGTGCTGCCAGAAATTTAAGAATGGCAGGAGGGTTAGTATGTGGGGGTGCTGCACCACCTCAGGATGAGGACATGAGTTTATGATTAAAATAATTTAATAAGTTATGCAAATGTTATATTGCTGTTATCAAGAAAACTGTGTATAAATGTTAAAGAATCTGAGAAGTCATTTATTTACATACATTTACAAAATTATTAAAATTATTTTCCGCCTCTGTGGTGTAGTGGTTAGTGTGAATGCTGCCATTCCCAGAAGCCCGGGTTTGATTCCCGACTCTGCCACAAAATCTGAAAAGTGGTACGAGGGCCTGAACAGGGTTGACTCAGCTTCGGGAAGTCAACCGAGTAAGGAAGGGGTCGATTCCCACCTCAGCCACCGTCAAACTCATTTTCCGTGGTTTCTCACTTCTCCAGGCAAATGCCGGGATAGTACCTAACTTAAGGCCATGGCCGCTTCCTTCCCTCTTCCTTCTCTATCCGTTCCAGTCTTCCATCTCCCATAAGGCCCCTGTTCAGCATAGCAGGTGAGGCCATCTAGGCAATGCTCACGCTCCAGGACACTGCCGTTGAGGCAGTAGAACCCTGGACGGTAAACGGATCAAGTGATCGCGACACAATCCACTGCGACCCTCGGGTTATATCTGTAGGAACATATTCTGTGGGCAACAGCGTTCTTTTGTCTCATGAATATCACTGGTAGAAATGCATCAGTTGTCTATGCTTGGAATAACAAAGATAACATCTCATAAGGAGGCAGTTCCTGAAACAACTTACACAAGGTCTCATTTTCAGCCTGGAAATCTTAGGTAGACTCAGAAATAATGCATATACTAAAAAAATAATATGGTATCCAATCTCTGATGGACCTCGGAGAAATGAGGGGTGAAAAGTTGCCAAACCTGTGCCATCTGCAAGAAGTTAGTGTGTGGAAACCATGGAAAGCTGACCTTTTTGATCATTATATTACTTTGTTCATGTTCAGGTGCCTAAATTAGGTCTACTAGCTCAAAAATTTTATGATAATTTTGTCATATAGGTTGGTTTTAATTCCATTGCAACTGTTCACAATTTATGAAACCCGAGTTCTTATGGGCGACAAAATAGATCATTATATAACAATGTGTCCGTATTGACTTATATTCAAATTTCTGTAAAAATACTCATCATCATTATCATCATTTACCTTTATCCAGCTCTAGCCGGGTAGGGGCAAATATGGTTCCTCTCCACTTTCTTCGGCCTTTCCACCACTCCTCCTCCAACACTGTGTCCCAGTCCAGGTTTCTTCCTATAATACTGTGTTGTATTGTGTCCTTCCATCTCAATCGTGGTCATCCACGGCCTCTCCTTCCTTGGATTTGCATTTCCATCACCTTTTTTGGTATTCTTTCGTCACTCATTCGCTTTATGTGCCCAAACCATCTTAGTCGGCTCTTCTCTATTCTGTCATTAATTTTTTTCCACTCCAATTTCTTCCCGGATTTTCTCATTCCTTATTTTGTCTCTTGAACTCTTCTGTATCATACTCCTCAAGAACTTCATTTCGGCTGCCTGTATTCGACTCTCATCCTCCCTTGTCATTGTCCAAGTTTCTGCTCCGTAAGTTGTTATGGGTAAGTAATACATCTTGTACATAGTTTCCTTTGCTTCCATTGGCACATCTTTGTCCCATAACATGTTTCTTACACTATGATAGAAACAACTTCCAGCTTGAATCCTCTAACTAATCTCAGCATCCAGTTGAGCATTCTCCATTAATTCACTCCCCAGGTATTTGAACATTTTCACTACTTTGAGGGGCTTGTCTGCAAGTCTAATCTGACCTTTACCTTCTTTCTCCCCTCTAGTCATAACAAGAGTTTTACTCTTTTCTACACTTATTTTCAATCCACATTCTTCTATCTTCCCATTTACCACATTCATCTGTTCTTGAACCTTCCTGTCGTCTTCTCCCCAAATCACAATATCATCTGCAAATAACATCATGTTCATTTCTCTTCCTCCATATGCTGCTTTTGCAGTTCTTATGTTGTCATCCATTACTATTGTAAACAAGATTGGTGACAGAACACTTCCCTGTCTCAGCCCACTAGTTATTTTGAACCAACTTGTGTTTGCACGCAACTACAACATTCCTTATACAATGCCATGATCATTTTTATTAATCCCTGTCCATTCCTTTTTGCACCAGACTGTCCCAAACTTTAGTTCTGGGGACACTGTCATATGCCTTTTCAATGTCAGTGAAAGTCATCACCATATCATTCCCGTACTCCCATTGCTTTTCCATTAGTTGTCTCATAATGAAAATGGGCTCTGTTGTTGACCTTCCACTTCTGAAACCAAACTGATTTTCCTGTATCTGATTCTCAACCCTCAACCTTATTCTACTTTCCAGTATCCTTTCCATTATCTTAGCAACATGGGATATTAGAGTAATTCCCCTGTAGTTCTTCAAAACTTTCTTATCTCCTTTCTTGAAAATTGGGATGATTATTCCTTTTTGCCAACCCTCAAGGACCTCCTTATTCTCCTAGACATTCCTGAGAACCCGATATGTCTATTGCAGGCCTACAGCTCCAGCTGCCTTTATCATCTCCACTGAAATTTCATCTATTCCAGCAGTTTTTCCATTCTTCATCTTTTTCAATTTCAATTTCATTCATTGTAATTTCTTTATCCATTTCGTCAACTAATTGCCTTTCCTGGTCGCCCATTGAATGACTGTCATCAGTTCTTATGTTCAGCAGCTTCTGAAAATATTCTCTCCATCTATTTCTTACTTCTTCTGGCTTTGTTAATATTATGCCACCTTCATCCTTCAAAAATCTGGTGTTTACTTGATCTCTCTTTTTGTTTCTTAAGATACCATACAGTAATTTCTTGCTGCCCTGCATATCATCTCTCAATTTCTGTGTGAATAAGGCCCAACTTTTCCTCTTTTCTTCCTCCACTACTTTCTTGGCCACATATTTTTTTCTACTTTCTTCAGTCTTAGATGTTTTCCATGCCATTTTCTTTCCGTTCACTTTAATCTTTATCCTATCATTCCACCAGTGTGTCTCTTTGTCTTTCACATTTCCTTATTTTCCTACCACATACCTTTTCTGCACATCCAACCAGTGCTTCCTTAAATCTTTTCCATTCATCTTCAACATTCCCCACCTCCGTCCTGGGTACCAAGGGTATTATTTCCCTTTGAAATTCTTCTTGTATGCTTTTCTCCTTCAACTTCCATACTTTAATTCTTTTCTCTCTTCTTATTGGGGGTTTTTCAGTCTATCCGACTTTCAATTTTTCTATCACAACTCTATGATCTCCACCAAAGGCTTCTTCAGGCATGGCTGTTACATCTAAAAGGTTCTTCCGGTGTTCTTTCTCTATGATTATATAATCAATTATTGTCTTTGTTCGTCTGTCTCCCCAGCCATACCTTGTAATCTTCTGACTGTTCTTCTTCCTAAACCAGGCGTTTCCAACAATCATTTGATTCCTCATGCAAAAATCCACCAACAACTCGCCTTCTGGATTTACATTTCCATATCCAAAGGGCTCTACAGCATCTTCCTTTCCTTTCCAACTTGTGCATTTAGATCTCCCATCAATAGCACTTCCTTATCTTCTATCTGTCTCTCCACTTCCTCTGAGAAGTCCTCTAGATGTTTATCCATGCAACCAGTTTGTGGGGCATACAACTGAAATAGATCTTTCACGCCATTTTCAAACTGGAGTCTCATCATCATCCTATCACTGACATATTTTGTATATTCCACATATTCTTGGATTTCTTTTCTAAGTATGATGGCCACTCCATTTTTTGCTTCAGGTCCTCTGCTGTAATACAGCCTGTATCCTTCTTTCAGAGGAATCTCTCCCGTACCCCTCTTCTTGGTCTCGAACAGTCCAAGTATGGCTATATCTTTTTCTACCATGAAGTCAACCAGTTCTTCTGTCTTTCCTGTCAGTGTCAGTACAATTACTGTTGCAATCGTGATGTAGTTTGGTGCTGGTTGCCCATTTACCACAGTTCCCCCAGCACCTGAAGAGCTGCGCGCCGCTTTTAGCAGGGGACGCCCTAACCTTTTCCGAGGCACCATATCTGCTTTGTCCATATAGGCTATTGGTACGATGGGCTCACCGCACCGAAAGGCATTTTATACCTACTGCCAGGTTCAAAATTAGGCCGCCCCTAACATGGAGACAGGCGCCTTTCGTAGCCGCTTCTCTGGAGTACAGATGCTACGGGCTTGCTCCTTCCGTCACCTCCACTGCACCGAAGTCCACCTTCTCCGCCGTAGATGCCGTTGAGGTCTTCACTCGTAATCCTGAGCTGGGACCCATACCAGATATTACACACCGGGTCAGTGTGCCCTGGGACTCACATAGGCAGGAGCGCCACTCACTGTGTAGGGCTGCCTCCGAAGAGGGTCCCTACCTGCTACCATGCTACAACCCCTAAATACCCTCATAACAATGTGCAGAGATCTGTACCCTTCATTTACAATCTCATTTATGTGATTACCCCAAGGAAGATTTTTCCTTGTATTAACACCTAGGTACTTACGATGATCCTCATAAGGAACTTCCACTTCATCAACACAGTAATTAATACTGAGAGGAATTTTCCCATTTGTGAAACTCGTAACGTGACTTTTAACCCCCATACCGTACCAACCTAATTAATATGGATGGTCCTAAATTCCATTGGCAAAAATAAGAAATTGTTCTGAGTTTGATCCCATTGTGGTGTTGTGTATTTAGATATCTAAGGGTACGTTCACACCGCACGCAGCGAGCTTGGCAGTAAGCAGTATGCAGGACGGTGAGCGTTCAAGGACATGCCATGTCAACTCTCCTGCTTGCTTCGCAGCTCGACAGGTAGCCGTGTTTCTTAAATCCAGCGTACTGCTTACTAAGTTGCACTGTTTTCACCATGGAAGAAGTTTTAAGTATTCAGTGCTGTGTTTAAGAGGAGACCTTTATGGGATCCCAAAACAGCGTCGTACAAAAACAATACGATTAGTAGGAAGCTCTGGGACGAAGTAGCTACAGAGGTGGGCTGTGATGGTAAGTATTCATTATTATTATTATTAATAATACGAAATTGACTGGTATTCTGGTTTTATTTTCTCAACTCTCTTTAAAGATTAATATAGCAGATACATAAAATAAGGCTGCGTTTAGTTATGTGAGGTTTACAGTTTAACTAAAGGAAGAGAATCTCATTTTTTCTTAGCACTATAAAATATTAGCAGTGAAAATATGACACCTTCAAAATTAATGTGTAACTAGTCTCTCTCCGTTTACTTCAGCATTTCTTTCCACAATGTTTTCCGGTATAGCATAATTATTCTGCCAAGTCAGTTTTCCAGGTCACTAAAGTAATGCATTAGTATTTCCCTAATTTGTTTAGCCGAATTCGAGAAGCGGAAGTGAGAACCATACTTTTTATTTCGTACTGTTGCTGTTGTGACCGTAGTAACGCTCATGAACTGAGGATCAATCCCTTCTTCAGCAATAACAAAAATGTGTAATACACAAATAGAATTCACAATAGAAATTGCAAGATCAATGTTTGTTTCAATCGGTTTGTGCAAAATTTTCCATTTAGCTCTCATGATCCCAAAAGCACATTCTGTGCATTTTCTTGCTCTGGATAGACGGTAATTGAACACAAGTTGTTTATCATTTAAGTTTCCTTTAGGGAACGGTCTCATCAAATATGGTAAGAGAGGATACACTTCGTCACCTACAAGGACAAATGGAACCTTGTACGGTGTCTCCGGCAATTCCATGTGATCAGGCACATTCAAACTTCCAGCTTCTAATTTTTGTAACAATGAAGGTACCTCCATCACTCTGCCGGCCTGCATCAGCTACAGCCTGAAGCATTATTAAAAAATACTGTTTGTAATTATAGTACAATGAGCCAGTCTTAGACGGACATTTCACTTCAATATGTTTTCTGCCTACACTGCCGATGCAATTAGGAAATTTCCATTTCAGAGAGTACTGTTTTGCTACATCATACCACAATTCTGTTGTTGGCTCCGGAATATACTCTTTGTGCAGGACCTCCCATATTTTTTTTTTTTTTTTTTTTTTTTTTTTTTTTTTTTTACAGGTATCTTTGACAATAGGTGCTACTGTAGATTTCCCCCACTCTAAAGCGAAGGGAGAAAGATGCAAACGAGTCACCACTTGCAAGAAATCTGAAAAGAAGGAGATGAAATGTAATATAATTGTGTCTTCTAAAATATAGAGATTTTAAGGGGGCTCATACACCGCTCATAGCCATCTCTGCATTGTTACGATTCAAAACTCTCTATCTAGGTTGTTTTTCAATGTAACCGCATGAAATTTTGTAAACAAACAAAGGAGATCTTCTAATTGCGTTTACTGTCCATAAACTAATTTTTTTGGTAGTATGATGAAAATATTTACGAAGAAAAAATTATCTAATTTTTTATGATAACATCTCACAAAAAACAGGATTTCAGCAAAACTACTCAGGATATTAATTTTAATTTTGTTTTCTGAGTGGCAAACAACATGTAGCCAGGGATAAACTACTATGAATGGTGTGGGACTATTACTAAAATTTCTGCATATTTTTAAGTTTCAGTTAGGTAAAATTTCTGATTTTTCCTTCATACATCTATCAATATTTCATTGATTTTCGGATTGTTTGTAATTATCTTAGTACGTCCTCGAGAACCTGTATAAGGTAATGTACTTGTGAAGTTTCATGGAATTTGAGTGGTAAATGTGACAGTTATCATGTTTTTTGTAACCAAATTAGCAACTTTCGGGGAATCAGCTTTAAAAGTAATGCAAAAAAACCTGCTTTCATACTTAATTAAAATGCTCCAGCAGAGTATGTTGCACCTTCCTTCTCGATGTTTTTGTTGTGCTGTTCGAGTCTCAGCCTACTCCTTGTCCTACTTCCCTCCTTAGTGGACTCACAAAGACTCTTTTCTGCTAACCTCACCCTTTCACAGTCAAGTTGACCCCGTGCACTCCTAGCACGTTTCCCAACACCAACATCCAAATGTTTCGGTATTTATAATTTACTGCTATTCCCATAATTGAAAGAAACTACTGCATCAGCAACAGCAATTCGGACTATTTTCTGACCACTATTACTGGTTTTGGGGCACACTGACCAAACCTTGTTGTTAAAAGATTCATTTGCATTTTGTGTGCAACTTTTCAGGCACCTGCGTAGAAGTTCTGAAAGTCAGCTTTACCTCCATCATAATGCTCATTTGGGATTGGTTTGCGATGCCTGTAATGCACTTCAGCTCTTTCTGCCTCAGCTCGACGATGACCACACCATGAATCAAGGCCTGATGGGCACATCCAGTGTTGTGGTTCAGTATCAGTTGAAGATTCATGTTACCATATGGCCCAGATATATTTCCTCACTTTTTTAACAGCATCTTTGTTTTCTCTGATGGAATTCCCATAATACAGTTGCAGTTTATCAATAATAGCATCTGTTAATATACCAGTATCACCAATACCTGTACGATCACTAAGTTTCTTGCCTGACCACTTTTTCTTCAAGTACTTGCTAAACCCTGCACTGAAGTTTCAACTAAACTAATCGCATTATGACACACTTTACAATTTACATATTTACTGACAGATTTCATCAAACTGGGAAGATGGATAATTCTTTACCCTGTCGTCAGGAAGTAATGATGGACACGGGCTAACCTCTAAACCTAGCCTCCTAGCAGATGCACTTTTAGGTGTTTCATAACTGTTGGGAGAATTTTCATCACCCTGACGTTTTGAATACCTATTACCATGAAAAGTTCTTCTTTTACAACGAGTTACGTCCCCTTTCTTATTCATAATTCACCAATATCGCACAGACAGAAAAAATCAAATCAACTTAGCCCTATGTGATGGTAAATCACAGAACGCCAGTGGTAAATTAAAACACACAATACCCAGTCGCCAAGGAGTAATTAACAAAGCAACCTTCTCTTCCATGGTTAAAAGAACATCTCTGTGGTTACCAGAACACAGCAGCCATTGTTAGTCCAATAAGATTAAAAGGATGCACTGAAAAAATTACTGAAAAATATATCTGCTTGTCATGCCACGCCCACTCAGCTGACAGAACAGCACATAGTATTATTAAAACTGCGATAACTAAGCGAAATATGCATATTTTTGAATAAAACTTCATATATATGTTCAGAAAGAAAATGTCTTTCAGATGAGACCACAAACAAAAAATCGATAATTTTCTAATTAAGCGGTGTATGAGCCCCCTTAACATAAATGACGGGCTTGTTCTTTTCCATTTATTTATTTTTCCTTCAGGGATGGGTTAAGCATACAAACAAATGAACAGCAGGCAAAGTGTATGGAACAGTATTAAGATATCACCCTCGTATGTGTATGAGCAAGTAAGAAAAACTGAAAAACCTTAAAAAATATGGCCGGTGAGAATTAGCTAAGCAGGGATATGAATTAAAATGGCATACTTAGAGGGATAGTTGGATATTTCAACTTTGTTTCAATCATGATTGTAACTTTTAATTAGTAAATCTTTCTCACCCTCTTTTCTTGTTCTCTTTTTCAGTCAAACATGCCAGATCCCGTAGGAAGACACTGCTTGACTATTTTCGCCAGGAAATTAACAAAATTGATAAGCCGAGATCTGGTGCCGGTGGAGACGGGGTGACAACTAGCTCTTGGCAGTTTTTTTCACTGATGAGTTTCCAATACCAATATAATGGTCCGTTATTGGACATTAAAATTTTTCCAGCTAACCCATTCTTGGTTGCCTGCGTTTCGCCCTTGTGAGTTAGCTGGAAAATTTATAATGTCCAATAATGGACCATTTATATTGGTATTATAAATTTACTCATTCAGGACAAATATTTCATGTTCCCTATGGGAATCAACATCTGTATTATCTGATGACCAGGCAGGCATCAATTTTTGGAAGTGAGACATAGTCTCTCATAGTGCATTGGCACTGCTGGTGGCTTCAAGTAGCCTATGCAGTGGCCTCCACAGTATACACTAGCCTTGCGTCTTGGTAGGTGTACTAAGTACCAACTGATGAGCCCAACTTAGCACACGAGGGCGAAACTCAGGCAACCAAGAATGAGTTAGCTGGAAAATTTATAATGTCCAATAACGGACCATTATATTGGTATTATAAATTTACTCATTCAGGACAATTATTTCATGTTCCCTATGGGAATCAACATCTATATCATCTGATGATTTTCCTGCATGATACGATGATATCAGAAGCTAGAAGTTGCAGTCTAGGTATTTCTTCATTCGATTACTCCTTGTCTGCAGAAATAGCAAATGAAGTAGTCCCTAGGACTCAAGAAGATGGCCCTACACCTCCTTCTTCAGAGACATCACCTCAGGAAAAGATAGATACCTTCGGACGTTCATTGGTAAACACTCAGAGTATGCGTAGAGAGGAAAGAAAAAGGTCACGCCCTGATATTGACGCAATATTAACCAAGAATGAAGCATTGATAGCAACAGAAAAGCAAAAATTGGAACTTCTTCAGAAAGATATGGCCGAAGAAAAGGATGACGCCCTCATGTTTCTAAAAAGTCTGCTGCCTGACTTGAAGTCTCTGCCTTGTTCACATAATCATGCAGTGCGTTTGTAATTTCAAGAAATAATTTGCAGTGAAAATGATGCATTGGAGAGGCAGCCCTATTCTTTTGCTCCCAAACCGATTGAAGGAACTAATATTTCTACCGATGTTTATGGAGTGATGAGTTTAAAACCCAGTTTTCCGTCAGACAGTTTATTCAGTTCTTTGTAGTTATGTAATGGTTGCTGTGAGAAACTGACAAGGACATTTTTGTGCTTGAATTCTTTAGTTTGTTTTTGCTAATTACTATACGCTCCTTATTACTTTAAATGTAATAACTTCAAAATTGTGATTAAAATATCTGTGAAACTTCTCAATTGATGATGAAGTAATAAATAATTATTTCCAGCAGATTTTTACTACCTTTTCCATTTAAGAGTTTTATTACTCACCTCAGGGTAATAACAAGTCATTCTTCTGGTGGTATTGGCCTTCTCTGTAAAGATGTCTCTCCAGCTTTCCCAGTAGGGAATCAAAAGTCTCTTTAGTTATTCATAGGTAGTTAAAAAATTCATCGTTGTACTTCCAAACATCAGGGTAGAGACGATTAAACTTGCCACAAGTGCCTCTAGACTGGTTAAATTCATGTACCCATGTACGACTCAAGATCATCCATCTTTATTGTAATACCTTCCATTAAATTCATTCTTCTCGATAACTTTGATCTTACACAAAGCAAAACGTGGCAGACAAATGATTAGCAACTAGTCCGACTCGTTGGCTGAACGGTCAGTGTATCGGCCTGCAGTTCAGAGGGTCCCGGGTTCGATTCCCGGCCGGGTCAGGGATTTTAACCTTAATTGGTTGATTCCAATGGCCCGGGGGCTGGGTGTATGTGTTGTCTTCATCATCATTTCATCCTCATCATGACACGCAGGTCGCCTACAGACGTCAAATAGAAAGACCTGCACCTGGCGAGCCGAACCCGTCCTGGGATATCCCGGCACTAAAAGCCATACGACATTTCATTTTTCATTAGCAACTTACTGCTCAGCTTGCTGTGTGCAGTGTGAAAGTACCCTAATTCACTGTGTTGCTCGCCTTTACAGGTAAAGGTGTCAGCATCTGTAACGGGATGGTGTGCCCGTCCACCACTGGCTGCTACGGGACTTCCAGCTATGCCAATGAAGTTCTCATCTCGAAGAACACCTGCTTTAATGTCAGTGGTAAGCTGCCATCGTCATTTTCTGTGCAATCTGAATTAAAAATCTGATTTGAATGCTGTGAACGGACCGTGTCAAATAAAACATAGATAAATGACATTATATTATTTTGGGGGATGTTAGGTTGTATACCATCTGAAAAATTTTTAGTGACCCTTTGGCTCCCTAGTGCTGAATCAGTAGACCTTTGTTATCTTCGAGATACAGATTGGCAACCTATGACATAAAAATAAATCTATTATGCATCGCCGTAAGACATCTGGTGTGTAATTGCGAAACTTTGAATACTATTATTTTTATAATAAAGCAAAGAATTATAGATGAAAAATGAACTTTTAAAGCCTATAGCAATGGCTGAGGAAAATCCAAGTACATCAAATGAACACCTTAGAACTATGCTGTCTACACAGTCAGAGCAAAAAATAATAGCAGACATTGAAGACTGCTGTGATACAGAAAATAAACAGTTGCTTTTTACCTCTCAGTAAGTTGATTGAACTCTGGTACACATACAGGAAAATCTGATTGATATTTTTATGAATAGTAAAGAAAAATGTCACGACGAGGCATGATATACAGAGGGGTCCACAAAAATGTAGACACTCTTTGATATTCAATGTTAATGGAACAAAATAACATACCGTCACAATTCTAGCACGGGGGAAAGGTTATTTTGTGTGTTCAAAGTGACCCGCATTAGCAGCCGAACAACGTCGATGCTGCTGCACTGTTGACCGAAATACGGCTGTCAGTTTTGCCGGTGTGATAGCCGCACAGGACGCCTTGATGGCTTTTCATAGCTCGTTCAGTGTAGCTGACTTCTGTCAACAAATTTCATTTTTCAAGGTCTCCCAGAGGTGGAAGTCATGAAGTGTAAGGTCTGGAGACCATGGTGGGCACTCAACAGCTCCTCCTGGACCTATCCATCGTTCATGGAGGGCATCGCGGGTATTCGATGCCAAGACCGAACAACCAGACGACGCGACGCTGAACGGGCCCTACCAGCATGAAACCAAGAGCAAGGCGCTAGACAGCCGCAGTAAGCTTGTCGGCAGCGTGAACTGACGAGGGAGGATGTTCAGCGTGGAGCAGAACTATGCAGAGGCTCAGACAATGTCCCAGGAGGTGGAGGCAGCGATGGAAGTGACACAGCCAGTGGGACTCCGAACCGACAACCACCAGGACACAAAGGTACGAAGGAGGGGAAAGCCAGCCAAGCTCCGAATGCCACTCAAGGACCTGTGATTCCGGTGAGAATAAAACCAGAATGAAGCAAACTGGTCCAGGAGAACGGACAGACTCTTTTAATATATCGATTAAATAAATTAAAGGAAAGAATTAGCTGAAAAGACAACAAAATTTGCAAACATTTTTTAAAAATAATTCCCATTTTTGGGCAGCTGAAATGGAATAGAATTGAATTTTTGCTCTACAAAGTAGCTGAGAACAGGCATGCATGCCTTGTCGTGCTCATACACGACACTTAGACAAAAATCTGGGCAAAAAAGTGGGGATTATTTGTCTCTCTCAGTACCATATGAAAAATAAGGGCGCGTGATATATGAGTTTAAATGTAGTGATGCAATTCTAGCATAGGATTTTTATTTATTGGGCAGCTAATGGTAGCATTCTGTTGTTCAGGTTCCACTGTCAAGGAGGAGATCACCGCAGAGGTAGATGACGGAGCCGGTTATTTCTTATTCAAGGGAGGCAACATCGTCATGTGTGTGGTCACCAGCGACATGACGGGCAAAACATTGCAAACCACCAAGGTGTGCCAGGACGACAATGGTAAGTACATCCGTTCACGATACCCATTTATCCAAGGCGTTTTCTTTTCCAAATATACGTTTGGTGTGTCACCAAATGAAATATGTGTGTAAGCTAAACAAATGTGACCACGAATTTGTAGAGTCTTAACTCACCACACACAGAGAAAGCTATGCAAAGCAACGCTAACCTAAGCATTGCCAAGCTACAATTTAAGATTGACAAGAAGGCAATTTTTGTAGCTGCACATGCACACAGTCACTTTTTTGCTCGGCGTCTATCAAACAGTCTTTTCATCTATGTGGCTTTCGTGAATTACCATTATATATTATATTGTTTAATTGTTTCTGTGTTTGTTAATTATCATGGAAGGCAGACGTAAGGAAGAAAGACTGATTGAAGAAATAAAAAACAACTTTTCTGTCAAATTATTGAAGAGAGATGAAAGACAAGTGTTGGTAAGAAATAAAGAGACTCTGGAAATTGATTCTACATATCATTTATTGCTTTCACATACATTTTTACCATACATTCTATAATTTGGGTGATTCATATTCTTTTTTTTTCTTAATATCATCCTAATTAGTTCAGAGAAGTTCATAAAACTGTTCCTGATTTAGACGTAAATAATTTTTAATTCTTTATCATTTCCATGCAATGCTTGATTCAAGTGGTAGAATTCTCCTTTCAATTTCACATATACTTAATCTTGTCCTCTTTCACTTTCAGTTTCTCTCAATACAATAATAGTGTTGTTTATAGATATAATTACAACATTCTAATAATACATACGCTTATATTATTGAATAGAGTCTTATAACTCTCTGCTTTAAATTCTTTTTGATATTTAAAAAAAAAAAAATTTTTTTTACAGGTACCACATTTGAACTGAGAAACTTAGTTCCTGTTTACATCTTAAGGAGTTACTTATATGTTTCCACCTCATAGGCCTTAGATATAGAAGAATTCTGCCATACTTAAATTTTATTCAGAAGTTTATATTCACAATTATTTTAAGATGGCTCCGCAGTTTATGAACCGTACTTGAATCAAAGTGTAAAAATGTTTTAAAACACAAGCTATTTTGTAATTATAAATCGCTCACCAAATTTAATGAGCTTACTACTGTATGTCCACAGGGACACGAGTCAACTGTCATTCAACATTTAGTATACTTTCGACTCGCAAGCCTTTAACTTGTTCAGTGAGGTGTTAGTATGTGTCATTGTTTTAATGTAAATTTCATAGGGTTTTATATCACGTACAATTTAAAATTTATCACGAGTTTTATATAATTTGCCTATTTTCCGATTTCTTCGTACAACTGAAGATGACGCCAACAATGCGTCGAAACTAGTACCGGTACTGAATATTATTAGAATGTTGTAATTATAAACAACATTATTATTGTGTTGAATAGGTGGACATTAAAAGTTTATTTATTGTAATTCTCAGTTCAATGTAGACAAAAAATTAAATTTCTTACTTTAAATGCTTCTGCTCAGTAGAAAGAAAGCCCAAATAGCTTAAATACAAGAGAAATGGGTGAGAAGAGGGGATGGTTGTGATTAAGTAACACAAAATCAATTTACTGTTCATCGTAAGTCTTAAGATTGAGGGTACGTATATTTCTCTGTCTTTTGTGTAAATGACCAGGACTTAAGCATCATTCTTTCCAACGACCGGAAACGTTCTCTCTCGTACAAAGCGAATGAGCGAGTTCTTGCACCTACAAGTAATCATGAATATGTTTCTAGTGAATTCTTCAGAGTTAGTAGTCATGAAACTGAAAAAAAGGAGCATTAGTATCATCAGACGATGTTCGCCCCCTACATTAAGAAAGCCTTCTCACGAAGATGTATGCAGGGCTCGGAACCTCTGTAAACATGAGTGTGTCGATACTAGACAAGCGGAAGAAAGGCTTTTTATAAATGTTTTAATGGTTGTTTTTGTACAGGTCAGTTATTTATATCGTCGATGTCCCTCAAAATTGGGAGTCTTCCAAATTGAGATGTAATTTTTCTGTACATTTTTGGGAACTTCACACTGATAGAACACGAAGTACAGCATTTCTGCAGTGTTGGAGGACAGATGCACACGAGCTCAGTTGGCACTTACTGTATGCAATACAAATTTAGATTTGTCTATTACACTTACTGCAGTAGACTGGTGTCTCAGAGCAGAACCACCAACATAATTCAGCACGAGCGGCCACTCTGCTCTGTCAGAATTACAAGAAGAACAGGGCGATGCTGAAGATATAGTAAATAAGTTCAGAATGGACCCAAGAGTCAGAGAAATGCTGAGAAAAGAATGGAGAACACTATAGAGGAGTGGGGTACGCAACTTACAAAGAAGAAAGATGCAAACTAAGCCTCAACATCACGGTGTACATTTTTCATCTGTTTTTATTCTGAAGCCTTTTTTTGTAGCTAACCATGAATAATGTTGAATGAAACGATTTTCAAATAAATTTATTGAACTTCAGGAAGACCAACACGCAGAAAATTTATCTTTAGTGAATTAGACATCGGAAATACTGCATTTCGCAAAATGAGGTTTATTGGGCATGGCAAAAGAGAATTAGAACTCAGAGAATTAGGGTAGGTGAATCACTGTCTGATTCTGTAATCATTAAGAGGAGAGTTCCGCAAGGGAGTGTTATTAGACATTACAGAATACTCACACACTCCTCTGTCTCTTTGAATATACTTCTAGGCCACAATTCGCACACACACATTTTATTGGCCAAGCTGGTGTGCATATAGATCAGAGCTACAGTGTCTACCTCCGGATCCCAAGGTAGCACGTTCAAACCCAGCAGAGGTAGTCGGACTTTTGAAGGGCAGAAAAACGTCCATTCGTTACTCCATGTCGTACGAAGTCAGCATATAAAAGATCTCTGGTGACACATTTTGAGTTTACCTGATGAAATTAATTAAAACTCAGCCAAAGATGCCCAAGACAGATTTGGTTTATTCTGCCACCTAGTGGGCCTGACAAGCAGCCAGATGTCTACACACTACTTCTTTCTTTCTTAATCTGTTTACCGTCCAGGGTTGCTTTTTCCGTCGGACACAGTGAGGGAGTGTCCTGGGGCGTGAGACTTTGTGTCGAGGGATACAACTGAGGAGAACTGGCACCTCTCCTAGGCGGCCTCAGCTGCTATGCGGAACAGGGGCCTTGTGAGGGACAGGAAGATCGGAAGGGATAGACAAGGAAGAGGGAAGGAATTGGCCTTAAGTCAGGTACCATCCCGGCATTTGTCTGGAGGAGAAGTGGGAAACCACAGAAAACCACTTCGAGGACAGCTGAGGTGGGAATGGAACCCCCATTCTTCTCAGTTGACCTCCTGAGGCTGAGTGGATTCCTTCCAGCTCTCGTACCACTGTTCAAATTTCGTGGCAAAGCTGGAAATCAAACCCGTGCCTCTGAGTGTGGCAGCTAATCACTGTAACCACTTCGCCACAGACGCGGGCATTATTATTATTATTATTATTATTATTATTATTATTATTATTATTATTGAGTACACTCCGTTGTCCTCTGTTGACATTATTCCATGCATATGGGAACTGTAGCAGTCCTGGATGAAGTGTAATCTTCTGGTGAACATTTAGGTCTCTTGTTATCTCCGTTGAAAGTGCGAGCAGGTTCGAAGGAAGTGCTTTATTTTTTTATTTTGCTTTACTCTGCAGGCTTGATGTCTCGCATACATTTCAGCGACCGGATGTTTATGTGGCTTGAAAAGTGCTGTTTGATGATGTGTGGACGCACATTGTGTACACCTGTCAAATGAGATGTAACGGATCTGCACTCGTCTTCTGTTGTGAAATACACTGCAGAGAATATGTGCCACTTTGAGAGATATCACAAGTCATGGATTGCCAGCGCACCTATACACTATTAATTACGCCAAAACTGCCAGGTTACTAGTCACAAAAAGTGGTTTCAGGAGTTTCCCCATTTCACATCGGATGGTAAAATTATAGCCTGTGATATTTGCAGCAAAGGGGTGAGTGAAACTTGATTTATATTCCTACAATGAGTTATCAACAAACATTGTTTTTATCGATGGCTATTAAAATACGTAAAACTTGGAGCTCTATTTGAGAGTCTCTTTTAGGCTAAAATAACATTTAAGTATCTAAAAATTCGTGGTCTAGTAATCACTATTGCATCTTTCTGTGGTGGTTGGAACTGTAGCGTGTTACCTGAATAAGAAGAGAAACGTGTCGGAACAAACACAAACACTCAGTCTCCGAGCCACAAGAATTAATTAGATACGATTAAAATTCCCGTCGGGCCAGGAATCGAATCCGGGACCTTCTGAACCGAAGGCCTCAATGTTGACCATTCAGCCACGGATTTGTACAAAACTAAATCATCACGTTCGTTATTTCTATCAGTATTACCAAGCAACTTTTGTAGTTTCAATCTTGCCGTCTGATATTTAAGGTCAGGCCACCAGGTGCGCCACTGTGAACATATCTCTCAGTTTAGTTCGGGTGTGTCCAGTGTTGTCTATAGTGTATTTGCTGTTGTGCGAAGACTTCTTCTTTCAAATGACCCCACAGAAAATGTTGAGTGGTAATCTGGTGAGGCCGGGGACGAGTCCTCCCTTTCCTATCCATTGACCAGGGTGTGTAGCATTTAGGTGGCTGATTAAGACTGCTGAATTGTGTGATGCAGCTCTGCCATGCTGGAACCATACGGTAATACCCTATTTTAAGTTCCATGATATCATAGAGCAAAATATGCCGCCTGTAACCGGTCAATTTGATATTCATTTATGTAATTGTGATATTCCAGAAAATAAATCACTAGATTGTATCATCGAAGAAAATGCAGGCAAGTGCCAACGAAGAGTTTAGTCCTGTAGCTCTGTAAGAGGTTTGACCACATTTCTTGATATTCTAAGTTCCATGCTTTGCGTGTGTCCAGTCCAGAGGTGGCGTGACGTAAATGCGATGCGGGCAGCTTACGTTGTGGTGAAGCGAGAGAGCGAACACACTTTAACGGTCACGTCCGATTGTCATTATGATGCTATCCTGTGCTACTTAGTGCGGTACAATATTTAAGAAAGAAAGAACCGTTTTAATTGCAGGAGAACCTACCTTTTCAAGATATTCCTGTTTGATATATACTGCGCTTGATGTAAATAGTCGGTTTTATTTTTTTATATTTATACACTCAAAGAAAACTAACGCTACAATTTTTGTGTTATAATTTACAAAGTTACAGGGTTTAAGGGTACAAGCTATGATTTACAATTCCTTGGATGGGAATGGCAGTATTTCCATTTCTTAAAAGTAAAATTCCTGTTATTCATTCAGCAGAAAGTGAATTGAAAAGGGGTATGTCTTCTGGTGCCGGGAGAGTCCGAGGACAAGTGCAGGTCTTTTGATTTGACTCCCGTAGGCGACCTACGCGTCATGAGGATGAAATGACGATGAAGACAACCCATACACCCAGCCGTCGTGCCAGCGGAATCAACCAATGATGGTTAAATTTGCCGACCCTGCCGGGAATCGAACCTGGGACCCCTGTGACTACAGGCCAGCATCCTAACCACTTAGCCATGGAGCCGGACAGCAGAAAATGATATATTTACATAATTCAACAAGTTTACTTCTTGATTTTGCACAGTGTTGTAGTGGTGTTTGAATTTACCTGTTCATTGAATTTGAAAGTAGTATTTAAAACTTATCAGGCCTCCGATGATAACAAATAGCCTCTAAATGGCGAGGGAGTTTTATGGGGACATAGATATTTACTGTCCAGGAACAAGAACGATATAAATGTATCTTCCAAAGAGATGTACGGTTTGCCTTCAAATAAATAACCTAACTGATAATATTCCTGGTAAGCATGACCTATGGCACAACATCCCCGAAGGACCACGGCCTACCAAGCGACCGCTGCTGAGCCCGAAGCTCTGGTGTCGAGTTGTCAGCACGACAAATCCTCTTGGCCGTTATTCTTGGCTTTCTAGATCCGGGCCGCTGCCTCACCGTCAGGTAGCTCTTCAGTATTAATCCCGTAGGCTGAGTGGACTTCGAACCAGCCCTCAGATGCAGGTAAAAATCCCGAACCTGGCCCGCCCGGGTAAGAGCCAGGCATGCTACCCCTACACTGCGGAGGATTGTTGGTGAGTTTATCAGATAATTTACACCCAGGCAAGCACAAGCCATAGCTTACCCACCTTTTCTCTGTGTTATATTAGAAATGCTTCTAAAGCACCTCATAAAATTTACTAGTGAGAATTGTAATTGATTACATACATTACAAAAATATTTGGGGTTGTAAGCTTAACTATTGTATCCTGTCAAAATACATTAAGTGCAATGAACGTAAATAACTTATTTCTTACAATGTAATTTGAAAATGATGTGGATTTCTGCCCTATTTCTTTCATTATTTTCTGCCTGCATTTCAAACTCGGGTATCGCAGCAGTGATCGAGAGTGACCGGGAGCCACGACGTCACTGTAGCATACGCTGTCTGTGCGCCCAACGTGAGCACCTCTGCTCCTTACGAGAAATGGTGTCAAGACATAAAATCTGGTACCCGTATGTCACATATTATTTTATCAAATCTTTGATGATAGGGTAACCTCCTCCACGATCCGCCCGAGTGCCTCATGATTCTTGGTGATCAGTGGTCAAACTTATAGCTACAGATTTATCACAGTTATGTTTTTCCAGCAGGCAGTAGGAATCTTAAAATCCCAAATTTTGATACTTTTAATTTACAAATATTAATGTATTTATTTTGAAGAAGTATTTTCTATCTAATTCAAATTTTCACTAACATTCCATTTTCACTTCACGTAAAATATGCAATTGAAATTTCCAATAAAGTGAACGATAGTTTTCAAAAAACTATTAGTAATATACCAAATCATATTTAGATGACATTCCCAAAACTAGTTGTAATGCAGGTTAAAACAGATGCTCTCCGTAACAAGGGGATTCTTTCAGATTATGTATTTTTTTGTTGTACATTATTATTATTATTATTATTATTATTATTACCACTAATTCCATATTTGTATTAGTACTACTATATATGTAATTTATTCATGCTTTTGCTGTAGGTCTCAGTATTTCTATTTTATAATAGAGTGCACTGAGGTCTAACTTCGAATAAAGACGAATTACGTACTTACTTGTGGTATAATTATATTTTCAATGTGAACGACATTTTTTGAGCTGCAATGCAAAACTGTACCCTCCCAATTTTGTTATCATCGACTGTTCTGGGTGAGTAAATAGCTACCTGTGACACAGGATGCGATTACGACTAATGCGTCTCAATTGTTACTCATAAAGTCAGTCGCTCTGACTTCACGGATAGACGTTTGCTGTAACTGTTCACCGAGGCTTTAATAAATTTCCCTGCAATGTCGGTATCAACCATCTGTTTGTCACTCTGCACTGTGTAGTATTCCTAACCTGCTTGTTCTATGATATTTCCAGTCTACTGTAGATATCTCTCCTTATAATCTCTGCTTGTTTGTGCATGGTAGAAGCTCTCAAATAGTTTCTCTGGCTGGGCTTTCCGAGTTACCATTAAGTTGGCATGTTTGTTGGTGGCTGAGCATGGCGCTGAAGAGCAACCGCTAACACTGGTTCACTAAACCTGGTAAGCATTTCCATAATTAATATTCATTAGTAATTGAATAATTTTTATTGGTATGAAGGTACTGCAATGATGAATTTGTAAACTAAGAGATTGCTTTTAAAACTCTCCCTGATTCAAACTCAGGTGTAATTCAAATTTGAATGCAGAATAGTAACATGAATAACTATACATTTTATGTGATACCATTGTAGTGTACTAACAAAGCAATACTTCCAGCACATACAGGTAATTGATGGTACCTGGATGTTAGACATACATGTTTTATAGCCCAATCTGCAGTTTGATATGTAAGAATCTGTTTGTTCCACGAGTACGAAATTCAGCTGACCTGCCAAAGTCAACTAGGGCAAAATACATGCACAAGAGCAACTGTCTACCTCTGTACCCAATAGGTCACGACTGTTTTTTTTTTACCTAAGCTGACTCACTAGTACACAAACAATTGTACCCGACTCTTTGTATGGCAAACTTTCAGAGAACAAAACAAATATTTTGTTAAATAACTATGGTCAGGAATGGAAAATTGAGGTTGCTTTTTAATGCGATACATTTAATTTTATTTGTAATCCTTTACAAAAAGTGTGCTGTATCTTCAAGCTCTCTACTGTGGCTAAAAGCACTGAGCTTTATCAATCATCAACACAGCAAATACTTCTCGATTTATAGACGATGTCATAACAGTACTTTTACGTGTTGGCTGGGTAAACAAATGAAGACTGAACCTGGTAGTGTTTTATTAGCTACTTGCTCAATCTAGACATTAGCACTCACAGGCATACCGAGCTCACGTCTTACAATCATCACAATTACACAGTTCGCTCTCTCTCTCACTTATTCTCACTGTTTATTTACATTAATTCACACCGAGTAGGGTCAATGACACTTCAGTCTCACTCAGACTCAGTCACACTTGTTGCCGTTTTCACAGTTAGCGGTCCGCGCACGTCAGTCGCGCAGTCCTCTGTCCACACCCCGATAGAACTCCGTTCACAGCCTCACACTCACACTCCAGTATTCTCTTCCACGCTGCACCAGAACACGCAGCTGGTCCCAGGAGACACAACTCATGGCTCAAGCGAGTCTTCAGCTCCAGCACACAGCCACACTAACTCACACTGACTCGCACTAGTCACTCACTGAACTGAACTGACCTGGTACTCCTGCCTTATACACCAGGACCAACATTTGAGATACTTCGGCCACTCAAACCCGTACAAATCTCCAGATACGGAAATGTCTTGGCCTATGACCTAGTTGACATCACTCGGGGCGGGGACACAATGGATGGCTCTCCCTCCATCCGCACTCAACAAAACTGCAAACACACCACAATACTATTAATGCTAATCATATAACAAAGATATATAATATATACTGTAATGGTTATAGCGTCCGCCATGCCAACTTGCTATGGGCCGGGCTCGTCACCGTATCGCTCCACCTGCTTAGGCTTCAACCGCGCCAATCACCAGCAATACTTAAATGCTGGACTGGCCCCCTCTCTCTTCTGTCCGTGCTCGCACCGCATGGGACTATGGAAATTACTCGACGATTAATCTGGAGACTTCCATCTCGCGAGGTTGCTGGACACATATAGCATCCGGACTGTTCTGGAAGGCCGGCACCGTGGTGTAGGGATAGCGTGCCTGACTCTTACCCGGAGGCCCCGGGTTCGATTCCCGGCCAGGTCAGGGATTTTTACCTGGACCTGAGGGCTGGTTCGAGGTCCACTCGCCTACGTGATTAGAATTGAGGAGCTGTCTGACGGTGAGATAGCGGCCCCGGTCTAGAAAGCCAAGAATAACGGCCGAGAGGATTCGTCGTGCTGACCACACGACACCTCGTAATCTGCAGGCCTTCGGGCTGAGCAGCGGTCGCTTGGTAGGCCAAGGCCCTTCACGGGCTGTAGTGCCATGGGGTTTGGTTTGGTTTGGTTTGGTTTGTTCTGGAAGGCCCAGCCCAGGTATATAAGAGAGAAGTGACTTGCCTGGAGTTAGTGAGAGTGAGATTGAGTTTGCTTGTGTGAGTTAGCGACGAGTGCTGTCAGTGATAGCCTGGGCTGAGCTGTCAGCCTGATGTAGCATCTGGATGTTGGAGCCGAGGACTCGTCCTGTTTCCCTGACGTCGTGTGTGTGAGTTAGCGAAGAGCGCAGTCAGTGATAGCCTGGGCTGAGGTGTCAGCCTGAAGTAGCATCTGATGACTCGTTCCTGTTTCCCTGGCATCGTGTGTGTGAGTTAGCAAAGAGCGCAATCAGTCATAGCCTGGGCTGAGGTGTCAGCCTGATGTAGCATCTGACGACTCCTTCCTGTTTCCCTGACGTCGTGTGTGTGAGTTAGCGAAGAGCACAGTCAGTCATAGCCTGGGCTGAGGTGTCAGCCTGATGTAGCATCTGGCGACTCATTCCTGTTTCCCTGACGTCGTGTGTGTGAATTTGCGAAGAGCGCAGTCAGTCATAGCCTGGGCTGAGCTGTCAGCCTGATGTAGCATCTGCCTGTTGGAGCCGAGGACTCATTCCTGTTTTCCTGATGTCGTGTGTGTGAATTAGCGAAAAGAGCAGTCAGTGATAGCCTGGGCCGAGGTGTCAGCCTGATGTAGCATCTGACGACTCGTTCCTGTTTCCCTGATGTGTGTGTGAGTTAGCGAAGAGTGCAGTCAGTGATAGCCTGGGCTGAGGTGTCAGCCTGATGTAGCATCTGACGACTTGTTCCTGTTTCCCTGACGTCGTGTGAGGGCCGGCTGCTGTAGAAGAACCTTGGGTGTTCTGGAGCAGCGCGAAGGGAACACTGGTGCTAACGTGTGCAGACTGCGAACAGATTGAGTGAACAGCGGATACTGTCCCCGAGCTGTGAGACTGACGTGCAGGCTGTCGGCCGTGACTGCGCTAACGAGTGTGACCGAGTGGCTGAGTGAGTGTAGTGTAAATAAGCGAAGACTCTCTCTGTGGAACATGAGAAACTAAGAGAGAGAGCGCGAACCATGTAAGTGTACTTGTGTAAGCTCAGCAATCGTGTGTGTGCGTGTGTAAATGTGTAACTGTAGTGCTTAGTTAATAAATCTTAGAAATAGGATGCTACCAGTTTCTGTACTCATTTATTTACCCCGCCAACACGTTACAATACATATTTACATAACACCTACAGGAGAAGATACTGTCCCCGTACTAGGTCTGCCGGTGAACAGGGGTGCTCAGTTCGACAGGACTCCTGACTTAATAAATGCAAGTGGCAGGATTGACATGAGGTTCGAAAAATAAGAATGTTTTAATTAAAGAGAACATATCACACTTTTATTCAAATAAAATATTTGCCATCCTGACATCTTTGATGATGAAAATGATTGCTACATTACGTTAATTTACTACTGATCTTGATGTGACAAAAAATACGAACAAATGGGATGGTACACGTAACTTAGTTTTCCCTACTATTCTAACAGAGTGTTGAAGATAACATTTTTTTTCTGTTTGAAAAAAATATTCATTTAGTAATAAAAAATTTAATATATTTGAGAAATGAGTCCTTGCGTAGAATTCCTCGAACAATCTGGAAAAATGCATTAAATTTTAATGAAGTGTATAAGAGAAATTATCCAAGGCTAGCAAGTTTACTACTTTGACAAAATATTAGTGAAATTCTGTTCATCAAAATTTTATTAACATCTGAATGAAATTTGAATTTGCCTTTGTTTTCTGAAAGTTAATTCGAGACGTCGAGTATATCTGTTCACATCTTCCCACTTATCTCCTCGTGAGAACAACAAAACTTATTGTCGCTTGGTCATTATAAGAACAAAAATTAGCATCATGACTCCTCTGAAATCAATAAGTAGAAAAAAAAATATATTTCCTCAACATGGAAATCCTGCCCACACAATGAATTAACACCATCAAAGTGTCACACATCACCACAACACAAATGCACTAGAAAATCTACTAAATCTACGACTAGCTACTGAAAAATGCCAAAGAAATATCTACAATATCTACACGTCACATTTGGGTACTAATCAATATTACCACTCTCCCATTAGCTTGTTTCAAAATATTAAAAGGTAAAGTCTGCACGTGAGTACGAAATATGACATCGAAAAGTGAGCTCGCCTGGTTCCGAACTGTAACATTATTAGGATATTCAATTGAGGATCTATTTTCCAGACCTAAGGCCCTCCAGTAAGATTAACACGTACCTTAAACTTAGAATTACTGACTTCCATGAGCATTATTAGGATATTATCCTGAATTATGGAGTACATCGATCAACATGGACTTATCCTTATCATCAGAAGACATTACTACATTGACTACACCTCGTATAATCTCGAAGATTCAGCATTTCCATTATGCCATGATCAACATCATGTATACAAACATCACTACATTAACACGTGAAAATTCAATATCACAAAGACTCATATCACATGTACCAATTCCACATAAATTACACGTTCAGTATAACATCATAATGATGACAATAACTCATCGTAACCACTTATCACGCAATGTGTAGTCAGGAAAATTATAAGAACCTGTTATCGTCCCAAAACAAGTCTTATCCTCATTAAATTCGTCTTGATGATTAAATAATCCATTAGTAATCATATACCACGGCACATGTACTCTAAATAAATCCATACTCTCGATTCGGAATTAATATCCTGATGACATGCTATCGTTACCACAAGATATGAGTCCAATTTATCATGAAAATGTTAAAAATATTGGGGAAATATTACCTCGATAAATTCATCTGACACAGATTAACCCACTATCATAATGAAATTCGTACAGTCAGAAAGGATGGTTCTGATAACACATGGATAACTTCAACTGATCCATCATCTTCGAACTCAACAACACGTGGTCATGAATCAAGCAAGTATTCAAATTATGCTACAAGTCCTATCTCACATATAAGACATAACCAGTGAGATACCGTGAAAAATAAATCAACTAGATATTATAGACCAAATTTAAAGAAAGATTAAGAGTAGAAATAAAGAGCTACGTAGAACAGATATAAATAAGACGTTGTCAACTTAACTTATTTTGTTGTCTTCATGTCGAAGTCCTGGAGTCCTCAATCACACATTCTAAGGCTGAAATCCTTGCATTTCCTGCTGCCGATGCTGGTCTATGGGCTTAGAATCTCATGATGGAATGTGTGGAGTCTCTGGCACGAACTTCCATCTTCTGGCGATGACAATGTAGAGGTCCTCTTCCACGCTTACACTCTCGGAAGATTCCTGAAACTTGTACCAAATGAATTAAGAGAAATCCTGAGCACAATCTTGCAATTTATGATGAAAAGAAAACATACATTTAAGAGTTATCTGCTATTTTGATGTCTGTTTGTTGCACTAATTAAGGTCGTAGGTTTGCACAATTCGAAGAAAGCGTCGAACACAGGAATGAGTCCAATATCCCTGATGATAGTATCCCCTCTGACGTTCTGCTAGCGAAGTGAACGAAGTGACTGCAGTGAGTGAACCATGTACCCTTATGACTTGCCTTAAATATCATCACGTAGCACTCGTTGTAGAAAGGGAAGTCAGTTCAAGTACCGAATTCTTATGGGATTTGATTAAATACTTTTACCTTAATTTCTGCCGAAATACCATTGAAATTACGTAAAAATTCAGTTATTAATTTTTATAATTCACACGTGACATTATTAACACGGTCCAGTCAAATATCATTCATGTGTACCTTCTGCATATCACGCCACCAAAATATTATTAATATTTCCTTTATTATAAATCGATGTGACTGCAGATGAACATATTCTGGCTATTTTCATCTCTCGCCCGCTTTTATTTTTATTTTTTGCTATCAAGTCAGCCAGCTAGCCCACCGAGTCAGAAACAGATTACCACCTGGCCAAGGACACGCGCGCCACGCCGACAAAGCTAGCCCAGTAACACACTGACCCATATTCACTCAGCCGAGACCTGTATATGGTCACAATACGATGAAAAGGGAAAAGTATGTGTACTAGTGAAATAACTGGTAGATAAAGGAAGAATTTTAAATTTCAGTTCCTTAATATGCAGAACAGGAATTCTCTGTGTATGAGGCATCTATTAAAACGTCTACGAATTCAACTAGTTGACATGTGGACTACATCCACCTTCCCGCTAACTTAATTCAGGTATCTTAGGGCTTGTGTAACTTTCTTTTGTATTCACTGTGTGATTCACTTCTGTACTTGGGTAAGTAAAGATGTTACAGGAAGGAAAAACTGAAGTAAATTAGGACAATCAAGTAAATTATTATTATTGTTAATAGAAATGTAATGAGAATAGTTGAGCTACCGTTTAACTCGAAATGTGCTGCATCAGTTAAACAAATGAGGCTCCCGGAAAATGGTGTCAATTTTCCCTTTGGGAAAGTCAAGTGATCGTCCCTCGGTCATGGCCGTCCATCAGTGGTTGCTGAGTGACATTGCGTTACACATACATCTCCAAATATAAGATATACCTGTGTCACAATCGACGATTTTGAGGTATTTGATTGGTTAACTTGTGAAAATTTGAATTTATAAATCCACCTCTAAAATACTGTAATTGTCTTTATTAAAAAGACTACATTAGATTATACTAGTAAAACATGTTTCGTCCTCTTATGGACATCTTCAGTCACATATGCAAAATATTAAAAATAAGGTGAGGTCACGTTGAAATAAGTAAATAAAAAGTCTTTATATCCTGTGACGCGACATGATGGCGTCTTGTCAGTCTTCAGTGTTAAAATAGTACGGCAACTTAGGTTGTTTTATAATTGACAATTTGTTGTTTTGAACAACATTTTAATCTGTGATTTTAATTGGATTTCATGCTTCATATCATGTTCACACCACAGTTTAAGAAGCACTATAACACAATAGGGATTAGCACTGCATGATTTTAAATCCTAAGATCCAGAAGAAGTCGAAGGTCAGTCATTTATATGAAGCGAGTTGCAAGCTCCTGAAGAGTAGCACAACACACGTTATGCTTTTCTGTATGCATTGTCTTCGTATTTTTGTTTAATTGGCTGATGATGATGACGCAGATTGGTGGCTGAAACCGGTACCGCTTTTAATCAAATAAGAATGTAACTCTACATTTCTTATTTTCCTTGTTTTGAATAGGTTGAACGACTTTAATTCTTGTTTCAATGTAACTGTTTTAACTATCACTCTACTTCGTCAAAACTTAGTAAAATTACGCGCACACACGCATACACAAATGCTCTAATATAAGAGGTCATAGATGCACTCGGTTTTTGAAGGCGTTGTGGTGTTGGATTTTTTCACGGTGAAATCAGTTATCACCACCCCTATCTCACTGCCCAGTACGAACTTAGATAATAAAATTACATGAATGCATACGCATTTATTAGCTTACCTAAGATTAACAATACTTATGAAAGGGAAATTAATCATGTTTATAATTAATTTTGCAATTAGTAAATAAGAACAGAAAGAGTTCTACGTTTAATACACTGTACAATCTAAGTGAACATTTGTTCATAGCGATCTGTCCGCATGCCTCTCGCAAGCTGGCCACACGCCTCTCACAACAGGAAACGGATGTTAAATCCCTGTAGATGCAGCATTGCTTACTGTGTGTTTGTGTGTGCATGCATTGACTGTTCGTCATGTCTCTCTAACATCCAGAGGAATATTGTAAAATTTAATTAGATTAAATAATGTTCTTATTATATAGTAGACCTGCATAAAAAAAATTTTGTTACCACAACGTTATCTGACTTCAACAAAGCATATTCGATCGTGACATATTCATAAAGGTATTTTTCTACTTTGACAGCCTAGGGATGATTGTGCTACTGGGCTGAGACCGTTAAAAGACAGACCCTCCAATGAAAGTGGTGCTGGCTCATCACCGTGGTAAATAAACAGCGTTATAGTCTTTAGTTTAGTAGATGTCCGGAGTTCAAATCCATAGTGGGATAATAGTCACAAATCAAACTCTAACCCTGATGGCCTAGGGAGCATTGCGTAAGATGGCCATGTACAACTTCCTTGTGCTACTGGGCTGAGAGTGTTAAAAGGCAGACCATCCGATAAGAGTAGGCTGGCTCATCACCTTGGTAAATAGTGTTGCAGTCTTAATTTAGTCGTCCTCCGGGGTTCAAATCCATAGTGGGATAATAGTCACAAATCAAACTCTAACCCTGACGGCCTAAGGAGTATTGCCTAAGATGGCTATGTACAACTTCCTTGTGCTACTGGTATGAGAGTGTTAAAAGGCAGACCATCCGATAAGAGTAGGCTGGCTCATCACCTTGGTAAATAGTGTTGCAGTCTTAATTTAGTCGTTCTCCGGGGTTCAAATCCATAGCAGGGTAATAGTCACAAATCGAACTTGAACCCTGATGGCCTAGGGAGTATGCGCAAAATAGCAGCTAGATCCATCTTCCTTGTGTTGGAGAAACAGGTTCCAAGTCGAGAAGGGCATCTTGCTATTATGCTATGGTCCTTTCACCCCTCCAGTATGGTAACGGGAAGGGGTCATGTCAAGAAGGGCACCTTGACATTAAAACTGTGTCCTCTAAGATAGTGTTGAGAAGGGAAGCTTGCCTTAAAACTGTGCCCTATAAGATAGTAGTATGTTGAGAAGGGCAGTTTGCCTTTAACTATGACTCCAAGATGGTATTATGTCGAGAAGGGCAGCTTGCATTAAAACTATGTCGGGAATGGGTCGTGTCGAGAAGGGCAGCTTGCATGAAAACTATGTTGGCCAAGGGTTATGTCGAGAAGGGAAGCTTGCATGAAAACTATAACTGGAAGGGTCATGTCGAGAAGGGCAGCTTGCCTTAAACCTCTGATATTAGACCCCTTCCAAGATGGTAATAGGAAGGGAGCATGTCAAGAAGGACAGCTTGTCTTAATCCACTGTGGTTAGGCTCTCTGGCTATGCCCTTGTTCAATAAATTCCGCGCCGTAGTTAAGTCCTGTCAAGATAAATTTAAATTCCCCGCTCCTAGGTAGCAGCATCAGTGAGGGTAGGCACATTCAAAACAAGTGCACATGGTTAGGACCTGTCAGCTGTCAAAAAGCATGTGGATTTTAAATTCTGTGCCCTCCACACGGTTACGATGGCAACTGTGAGGTTAGGACCAGTTTAGATGGCAGCACCGAGCTTAGCCATGTTTACTTGTTTAAAATCCATGCCCGTGTGGTTAGGACCTGTCAAGATGACATCTGTCAAAAGTACGTGGATTTTAAATTCTGTGCCCCTATGTGCATAAGGTGGCATTAATGAAGTTTCGCCCTGTTAAGATGGTAGCACTGAGGTTAGCCACGTTGAATTGTTCAAAATCCGTGCGCCATGTGGTTTGGACCTGTCATCTTGGAGCTGTCAAAATCACGTGGATTTTAAATTGCGCACCACGGCATGCATACGGTGCCAGCAATGAGGTTAGTGTCTGTTATGATGCCAGCACTGAGGTTAGCGATGCTCATTTGTCGGAAAAGGTGAAGTTAGGGTCCGTCAAGATGACAGCTTTGAAAAAGCGCGCGGATTTCAAATTGTGCTCCACCGCATGCATGAGGTGGCAACAATGAGGTTAGGTCCTCTTAAGAGGGCAGCAGTGAGGTTATCGATGCTCACTTGTCCGGAAAAGCTATGTGGCTTTGTTTACAAACAATGGCACGTGGTCGTAACGTCACGGTCACGGGGTCACGGCATCATAGCGTGAATAACCTTGAACGGGGTCAATGGCTGTTGGTGCTGACTCAGCAGAAAAATGGTGATGCCAGTGATTTAGAACCCACCTAGCCCTAGTTCCAGAGCACACTGACCCGGTGTGTAACATCTGGTATGGGTCCCAGCTCAGGGCATCTACAGCGGAAAAGGTGGACTTCGGTATGTGGAGATGGTGGAAGGGGCAAGCCCGTAGCGCCTGTCTCCGTGTTAAGGGCAGCCTAATTTTCAACCTGGTAGTAGGTATAAAATGCCTTTGTGTGTGGCGAGCCTGTTGTAACTATAGCCTATGCGAATGAAGCAGATATTGTGCCTTGGAAAAGGTTAGGGCATCCCCTGCTGTGGAGAGGAACCATACTTGTCCTTACCCGGCTACAGCTGGATAGAGGGAAATTTCCTGTCCCATCATTGCCGTGAGACCTAAAGCAAATTGCAATAGACTGCACTGGTAAGTGCCTTGCGCTCCTTCCAACTTCTCTCAGTCGTTGCGTCTCCTACTCTAATTATCTGAATTCTATTTTCTAGGGATATAGAAACCCATTCAGTCACTCATTTGCCTGGTCCTATTGCCCTCATTTCTGGCAGCAGTTTGTCATATCAAAAGCCTTGGACAGCCCAATAGCGATACAGTCTATCTGATCTGAATCTAAAGTATCTGCTATACCTAGCTGGAATCTTGAACCTCGGTATCTCTGCTGCCGTTGAGCAATGTGACACAAAATATTGAAGATAATTGGACAGTCACGAATGAAAGTTTAGTAAACTGTACAATACAATTGCACTTCTTGAGAGTAGGAAAACTTTGAATCGTACAACATTCTCAGGCCAACGGACCTATTAATGATTTATTACCAAGCTCTATAGAAGCATTTCTCATGACTCGCAGACTTAAATCCACTCTGTTGCTAGTTGACTTGCTACTATAAAATGTGTATCCTGAAAATAGGAGATACAATGGAAATCAGCAAAGACAAGCAGTAGGCTATTAATAAGAGCATACCACAATCTGAATGTGCGAGGGGAATGTGCTATGATCATCAAACTGGACTTGGCAACATAGTGATAGTGGTGGTGGTGGTGGTGATTATTGTTTTAATAAGAGTACAACCATCAAGTAAACCATCAACACTAATCAGGGGGAAAGAAAGAAATACAAGGGCCACGAAGAGCATGAAAATGAGGCTCCTTAGGTCTCCACACCTGATACCGTTGGGATCAGAAAGGAATAATTGACCAAGGGAGACTGGACAGGATAGGTAAAAATGAGGAGCCTAACACAAATGGAAGCAGTGCAGGACTCAGCTAAGGGGTCTGTGGTCGCCAACCGACACTCGCAAGTTTAGAGTCTGTTGGGCGCCTTTTACGACAGGCAGGGGATACCGTGGGTTTTTTCCTGCGATCCCCTCCACAAGGGGAGCATATTTCGGAGGTTGTAAGTCTAACCTAAAATTTCTTACAAAATGTGGACGGTGCTAATGGGACAGCGAAATATTAGCACAATAAAAATGGAGTTAATAGAATATACTTTACTATATATTATAAGCCATACTTAGAATCTTAGCTGTGAAATGCTATTGCGAGAATATTTTTTGTTTTCGGATTCGTGCAACCGTACGGACAACACGACATTATAATTGCTACAACAGCAACTTAATATTAGTATCTCTTTTACCTTTTAGTGTGTCGTACAGTGTTCGTGTCTAAAAATTCCCCACAATTACAATTTTCGTTCACCGTATTCACTTCAGTGAGCTGTGAGTGGCAAAAATCATTGCGCCTATATACGACCACGTCCCCTATGCAGAGCACTGGCATTAGGCTGCACTCTCAAAACTGCAAGGCATTCTTTACTCCCTGATACTATTTACAAGTCAAGGAGTAGTAATAACTATCTCGGCTGGACCGGGAGACAAGTGAGGGTCACTGCACGCAGAAGCACGAACAGACAGAATGTGCGGAGGAAGTGTGTGTTGTTGTTTAATGTCATGCTGTATGCCAGGGCAAGTACATTTATGTACTCGGAAATGAAAAGATTTGGAAACTGTTCTATGTTATTTTTATTAAAATTATTAGGATTGGTGTGAAAATTTATGTGTACAGTTTACTTGGTAATTAAAAGTTCAGTACATGTCATGCAACATGGTTACCGCTTGCATTGGCAATATCTACGCACGGTATGACTGTCCTATGTTTATTTCCCGCAGACGACGTGATGGATCAAAGCACAACGCTACCAACCACTCTACTTAGGAACTAGACCATCAGTGCATAGGCCTCAAGGGGAGGGGACTGACTGATTGGTCTGTGAACAAGCAAACGTGGCACGAATCGACTCTGCCATCGCCTGATGATTTGCCCTATGAAATGTCACTCCCATAATTCAAGACAGCCAGATATTGTTATTCTTATTTATTTCATATGCATTCTTTTACATTGCCTCATTCTCTTAGGTTTATTCATCGCGTAAGTTGGTCATAATTTCTGGCTGTCTAGAATTATGGGAACTATAGTTTATTGCTGTAACCTTCAACCAATGGCAGAGTCCATTCGCCCACCGTCAACCATGATTACTATGTTATAAACTTGCGGGAGTGCTACTGAACCTTTACCACTTGGTAAGTTGTAATGAGATTTACAAGGTATGGTGCCTTTGAGATTTCTACGGAAAAGGAACCCATGAATGTCAGAAGTGGGATAGTCTTTGGACAATCCGTAACCATTGAAAAGTTAGTAGGATATAAGGAAGACAATGCAAGGAATGATGGCTTTGAAGAAAGTGAGTTTGAGCAGTTAAAATTTGCCGTTGTGAAGCGTGAACAAAGGGAACGTGATGAGGATATTTCCTAAACCAAGGCTGCATTCACGACTTTGGGCAGCATTAGAAGCAGAAAGTAAGGATACAGATAAAGACATTTTTGAAATAGCCGGTGATGCTAACAGCTTTGCACAAATGTTAGAAGAGAAGTTCGTAGAAATTTCTAAAAGACAAGCAGAATATTTTAGTTTATTGGAAAAAAAGCTAGCAGAATGTTCTCGGAAACAAGCTTAAAATTATAGATTGTGAGAAAGAAAGATCATTGAAATTGATCAGTGACTGATGAAGAGCATAAAGCAACGATTTGCATTACTAGAAAATTAGTACACCTCACATTTGCAGAACTCTGTAGTCTACGTATCGAAGGCGATTTAAGGTCAATGGGTGGAATAATGAAAAAAAAGGTACTGCCTTGGTTATTGCGCGGCGAGGTGATGCGTTGGATATACTCCAAGCGATTTCAGATAGTGAGCAAACCAATTACAATTCTTTGGTGATAAACACCTTCAACAAGTTTACCCTAGTCAACTTCATAGCAAACGCCAAAAACATGGCGATGCACTACAAGCATTTGAGGCAGACATCGCGCGTCTTACTCGTATGGCTTTTCCTTCAGCTCCAAACGATTTCATAGAACAGCTATCTGTAGAGTCTTTTGTGATGGATATATCTGATCCAGAATTGCAACAAGCTCTTTGTGTGGTGCACCCGAATATGTGAGATGATGCGTTAGCTCGTGCACTCTAATTAGAAGCTGCTACACAGACCTCTAATTTACAGGCGCAGCTTCAACGGCTGGATGAGGAAGACCCTCTAGACAAAAGGGTAGACAGGATTGTTTTAAAACTCTATTCAGTGAGGATGGACAACCTCAAAGGCGGGAGATTGGAGTTGTGAGGAGCTTGGACATGTCGTTAGCCACTGCCATACAACTCAAAGTTTCAGGGAAACTAAGAACGGCCAGTGCTAAGGTGCGAGCATTGCTTTGTCACCTCTGCTGCCCCAAAAAATGTGCTACATGACATTTGACTCATGTGTCAGTCAGTCAGTCAGTACTTTTGTCGATGTATCAGTGAATGGTTTGGCTCGTACTATGCTTCCGGACACTGGGGGCCAACATCATGGTTGTGAAGGACGCTGTAAAAGGAATCGTGAAACCTACAACAGTTTTATTGAAAAACGCAACTGGTGACCCAGTGAACACCTACGGTGGGAGAGTCAACATTGGCCTGGGAAGCAATCGAGTAATAGTGGTTGATGTCGCAGAAGACGTTATTCTTGGGATGGACGTACATCACTTTAGATCTGAAACGAGGATGCTTGAGTTTCGCAAACGTAGAAGCGGACGAAGCAGTCTAACCATTCTAATAATTTTAAGCACAGGTGAGGTCTCTTCTAAAAAGTTATAATGTGATTGTGACTTAAACGGATAACATAGACCGAGAAGTGGCGGGAATTATCGAGCCCTTTGCCGAAAAGGAAGTCTTCCCAGGAGTATTTGTGGAAGAAAGTATTGTAAATACTAAGGGGCCTACTCCAGTAAGAATGATAAACCTAAAGGATTTCCCAGTATCATTGAAGAGAGGCACTCAGGTGGTTTGTTGTAATCCGTTATCCATTGTCTGTTGGGAGACCACGAAGGATACCCAGGATGTCGATCACGTTTCAAAATTAACCGAGACGTAAGATGTACTAAGCTGACCGAGGATCAAGAGGCCAATGTTGTTCAAATATCAAGATGTCTTCGCATTCGAGAACTGTCCGGATGGCAGGATGAGTGTCATGAAATATAAAATAAACATCGGAAATATTCAACCGATCAGACAGCGCCCACGACGCTTGCCACTATCAAGAATTGTTTTGACATGTATAATTAAGGCGTCACTGTACCGTCCAGTAGTCCCTGGACGTCACGAGTGGTTTTAGTGAAGAAAAAGGACGGGTCGACCAGATATTGTGTGGACTACATACAGTTGAACAGCAGGATAGATGACACTAGACACATTGGGTGGATCTCAAGTGTTCTCCATTCAGGATTTGAAAAGTGGATATTGACAAGTAGAAATAGAGGGCGAAGATAGAGAGAAGACAGCGTTCTCAATTGCTACAGGACTTTCCCACTTCAAGATTTTGCCATTAGGACTGTGCAATGCACCATCTACATTTGAAAGACAAATGGGAACAGTACTACAAGGTCTGTCGTGGAAAACCTGCCTCGTTTACTTTGATGACTTAATAGGAATAGGTAAGACTTTCGATGAACACCTATCAACATGGAAGAAGTGTTTGAGTGCAGGGAGCCGACCTGAAACTGAATTGAAAGAAATACCAGCACTTCCGGGAAAAGGTCAGGTATTTTGAACATGTCGTTTCCAAAGATGGTGTAGCCGTAGATCCAGAGAAGATGTGTGCAGTTAAAGGGTGGCTTGCCCGCAGAAATGTACACGAACTCCGGAGTTTTATAGGACGATGCTGTTACTACTGATATGCCTGTACCAGCTCGTACCGGCAATTACTGGTACAAGTAAACAAAGACAAGAAATAGCACAAACAAGAAAAATATTTAACAGGAAGCATAGATACTCACCCAATGCAGGAACTGGACCCATAAACAGAGGTAATTCAGACTGAAACCAAACGGTTTTTGCGGTGGTTAAAGTTTGAAGTATGAAAAAAGACAGCTAAATTTCTTTTTAAAAACAACTAAATCATTTAATTACCGCTTACAAATTCTATTTGGTTTAAAGGCTTTTGATTAAATTTTACTGCTCCTCGGACGAGTCCAAGTTGACAAACTTACAAGAATTGCTTGGATATAAATAATTTAGAGAAAATTCTCACTTCAGAAATGATAGTACATTAAAAGAGGATGGTTTAAATGAGACTGCGAGATTCTCTGCCGAGCCAGATACGATAGGCCCAAGAAGAAATAAATGGAAGGTACAGGAGGTCACGCGAAGTAGAAACAACACACTCGAGTAACAGACACGAATTAAAACCACCAGGAAAACACAGGCCTACAGAGAGAAAGAACAATATAAGTAATGTGCCCACAGATAATAAAATTCCAATCAAATTTAATCAGAGCGACGAGCAATAGTTAAGACAAACAGCAATGCAGAAGAAAAAGGAAGAAAATCCCACGAAAGAGAGACCCGAAAAATTAAAACCGACTAGACTCCGTTTCACAGAGATTATCTCGTGATCTCAACCATATAAGAAACCCCTACATATTAAATACCAATTCCTTTCCTTTTCTTTTTAACTTCAACTTAACCCGAAACAAATTAATCCACAATTCCCCTTTAACCTCTAACATTTCGCCAAAAGAAAAAAAATTACTTGTACACATTGTTGATTTAAGCGGTACAGTCAATAGGCCGTAAGTTCTTCCATGTTGAATAATTTTTGTTCAATTCAGATGAAGGTCAACCAGAAATGCAAATCCTAGAACAGATCCACTAGTTTACCCGAATTATTGAGACAATGAAATCCAACTCCCGTAGAGAAGTCACAAATAAATAAATACCTTGTAAATAGACTTACTCTTTCAGCATCAGTAAAAGGCTAATCCATGGCGTCAGTTTGAGCTGATCATTACTTACAGATTTGGAGAGATTGAATTAAGTAAAATAGAGAAACAGGCATCCACACGAGGTAGTAGAAATTAATAAAAACTTAAAAGACGAAACTCTTCGGGGCCTTAGCCTCACATTCTTCACTTTTTATGCCGGTTTGTCCCGATGAAAAGAGCCCTTTTTGGAGAGCCCACGCCCCAACCTTCTAGCCACCTTGAAGCTCGACAATTAAATCAACTCACGTCAGTTAGGCGATGTAGCACAACAAAGAATAGGATAGTCAGCGGACCATATGAACTCGCTCTCTAGTTGGCGCGTCATTAGGCCATTACACCAGAGTCATGGGACCAGAAAATAAATAGCTAGGGCACATCATATGTAAACGATGTCGGTTACAATTAGCGGGCAAACTCGAACCCCAAAAAGAAAAAGAAAACAGAGTAGGGAAAAGATTCCCAAGAGATACACTTTTCAATGGCATTTAGCCCAGGCCAAAAATGTTGTAGGGAAAGGCTAAAATCGTGTGCCAACTGGCACATGCCGACATAGCTAAACCCTTGACAAGGCTTACTGAAGGAGGATGGGTTGCGGTCACTCAACTTTCGAACAACTTAAGTGACTGCTGATGATCACCCCAGTTCTGAACTACCCATGTACTGCAGGTCTGTTGTTACTGGACATGGATGCCAGTTATATAGGAATAGGTGAGCGTTATCCCAGATGTAGAACCATCAAGAAAAGGTGATAGCATACTTCAGTAAGATGCTGTTCAAGCCAGAGAGAAACTACTGCATGACCAGGCAGGAATTGTTAGCTCCGATGAAGTCAGTGGGGCGCTTCCATGAGATTTCTGCTACGAACACATCATGGTGCACTGAAGTGGCTAAGGCAGTTTAGAAACCCAGAAGGACAGATAGCTAGGTAGATAGAACGTCTGCAAGAATACAATTTCGGAGTCATACCTAGACTGTCAGCAGGAGTAGACGTGCTGAGTCGAGTGTGCCGGTAAAGCGGGAGTGGAGTGCGTGCGGTGCGTGGAAGAAGGAGGATGGGAGTGAAGAGGAAGATGATTGGCGTGGATCAATATCGTGCAGTTATCGGAAGTTTGCAGGGGTGAGGGAAGAAGGACACGGCCAGGAGTGAAGGAGGTAAAGTGGAATCAAGATTGAATGGTGAGATGATATTGGTGGCAGCGGTGATCATGGTACTGCTAGTTATAGGGGGTGTGGAAATAAACCCCAGACCGACTCCCAATGGCAACATGAGCTGGGAAGATGTGGAGGTAATAGGGAGGTTGTGGAAGAAGTGTGCCCATTTGAGCAAATTAAAAATATGATGAAGGAACAAGTGAAAGAATTTGAGAATATGAGGCGATGGATAAAGGGTAAAACAGACGAAACAAGGACCAAAGTAGGAATCAACGAGAGAGAAATTGTGTCACTTAAGGAGAAAATAAGGGACATGGAGGAAGAGGTGGTGAAGCTGAAGGATGAAATAGAATGCAGGAAGAAATGCTTATTTATATATAGAGCGCCGGAAGAAAAAGGAGAGGGCAAAGTGTTGACAATCTACAAGGTTGTGGAACTCATCCAAAAAAGGATGAAAATTAACTTTAGTGAAGTTGATATAGACGATGTAGATAGGATAGGTAAAGCACGGGGCACCAGGCCGATAAAAGTGAAGTTGTTTTCCACCCTGATGGCAGAAATAGTGATAAGAGGCATGGATAATCTACGGAGCACAAAAATCTGGATTAAAAGGGACATGGGAAGAGAAGGGATGAGGAATATAAATACCCTAAAAAAACATTTAATCCAGGCCAGACTTCAAGGGTTAAGAGCTTACATTAAGTGTCAACAACTAGTGGTAACCAATGGCCATTGGACTAGGTTTTGGACAGTGATGAAACTATGGGATTTGGAAGAGAATATGAAAAGAGAAGAAGAAATAGGGAAGAGAGTGGAAGGAAGACAAGTTATGGACAGCCGTGTTACAGAAGAAATAACCAAGGGAAACAGGAAGTTAAGCGACGATAGGCAGGGAGATGAGCATAGTGAGAGTGTGATCGTACATAGTGAAAAGGAAAGTGCAGTGGACAATGGGGCGAGAATAGGAAGGCTTAGGGATATAGACAGAGCTGAGGAGAGGCAAATGCAGTGAAGAAATGGATGTGCAGAGTGAAGTGGAATGAGCAGCAGAAACCAGGCAGAGAATAGAGCTGTATATGAGCAAAGGGAGAAGCAGGAGCGAAAGACACACATGGGGAATGAAGAAAAATGAAGAGGGTAAAGTCACAAGAAGTAAAACTCTAATAAGTTAGTAAGTAAGTAAGTAAGTAAGTAAGTAAGGGAATAGTAGTTGAAGACATGGTGGTATTATAAGGAAAGATAGTAAAGTAGTTTTAGATCGTATGTGTCTGTATTTTAGGGTTGGTTGGTTGGTGAAGAATGAAGACATTATAATGGAGGGAGGTTTTGTATTTTAAGTGAATATACTTTTAATGGTATACTCAAGTATATTTAATTTATAAGGGGAAGTGTTTGGTAGACAAGTATATGTTGAAAGGTGTTGGAGTGAGGTTGTTTTTGGTATGAGGTTGATTTGTTGGTATGCGTCGGTGTTCTGACTGATTTTTGCCAAGAGTGAGGGTGGCCAAAGATGGTTATTGTATGTGTGGAAAGTGGTGGGTGGATGTAACTGGATGTGGATGATAAAGTTGTGGATCAAGAGGTTGAATTGGTGGTATATAGTGAGTGAATTGAAGGGTTGTATAGCAAGGAAATGGTAATTTAAGGGAATATACTTTTAGCAAGTTAAGAGTGGATAGGTATATACAGGTGGTGGTTGTAGACATGAAATGATGCTTAAAGGGTAGATATGGTAATTTGTCTGGAAGTGGAGTGTGATTATTTTGGAGATTGGAAAAGTATAGTGCACCTAGTGGTTCAGTGTGGTTCTGATAGATGTGATTGAGTAATAGTTGATAATTGTTTCTGTTATGAGTCTTGTACACAGAACGGAGTTTACGTAGCGATTAAGTGTGATTTTGATGGATGTGACGATTGACAATTGGACTTGAATTATATGAGTTGACGTAATGGTCAAATGTGATTGTGATGGGTATGATTAAAGAGAAAGAGTCTAGAATTATAGGTGTTGGCATCTCGAGTGGTTGTTGATAAGAGCAAGAAGGGCCAAAATTGGGGCAGTGGGTAAAGTTGGGTGGCGAAGTATGAGTAATTCAATTTGTTGGTGATAGGCTGGTTATGTGATGGTGGTTAGTTTATGCAGAATGTGTTTGAAGGAGAGATGAAAAGGGAAGTAGGGGTGCATAGCAGATAAACTACGGGTTTGACAACACAGTAGGAAGTTAGAGTATGTGTGGTTAGGAAGTAATGAGAGGTGGCACGATAGCAAAATAAGCACCAAGTGGAAACAGGAAGGTAATGAAACTCACAACTCAGCAGTGAAGCAACTTGATGACTGGGCAGCGAGCGATAGTAGATTCAGCGAGGAGAGGTAGGTGTGGAAGGTAATGTCTAGCTGCGTCAGTCAGTCGAGGTGGGGGAGGACATTGTCCCCCATATGAGTGGCCTTGCAACAAGAGATCGATGTGCCGTTCTGCCTTAGTACATTTTAATTTTGCCTTTGTTAATTATGCCTTTTTGCCTTGTGTTCATTTAATTGCTGCACTAACATGGCCATCGGTTCTCCAAGAGGGAGATGTCCATGGGCCAACTGGCAGCAGGTATGTTATTGTATTTATTGTTTTTATTTATGTATAAAAGCCTGTCTAGTTTGGGCACTATTATTTTTCTCCATTAATGGGTCAGTAAGGTAGCAATACTCTACATCTGGAGGAAAAATAAAGATGATACTGATACAATTTTGAGATTGAACATCGAGCATGTAAAAGCCACAAGAAAGCCGACATTATGTTAAGAAGGCCGTGTCTAATGGACTGTAATCATATTTCTCAGCAGGAAGTGAAAAGTGGCCACGCAAGAAGGATGATGGTGGTGGATGACATGTGGCAATCAACCCAGAAGTCAGTGTGAAGATCCAGACCTAGGCAAAGAATTCACTGGAAGGAAGCAGGACGTCAACCCTCTTGAGAAGAAGTTGCTCCACTCAGCTCTACACTGAAGTCCTATTGGGCTGAGTGGGATTCTTTGCAGCCAGAAATTGGTTTCTTGAAGATTCGGATGGAACACCAATTAAAAATGCTCTTATTTCTACCAATAAGAAAGTTTGTCGAGATCATTCTATCTGATGAAGCCGGAAACAACTAGAGCCACCCCCTGCCTCAAAAAGTACATACATCAAAACCTTTACATAATAATCGTAATAATAATTTTTTACAGTTCCAGAAAAATATTTTCAATATAAATTGTCCATTACAGTTCATGACTTCCTCCAACATAAGCCAGCATTTCTCTGAGCATAATTCTTACAATGTTTGTTTATAATTCCAAAAAAGTAAATAACTTTCTTTTTTCACCAACTAATTTTCCAGTTCAAAAGGCCCAGTTCTCAAATAAACAATTCATGAATATTTTACAATCTCAACTCAGGTCACAGCGTGATGGCATCGACACGTATAAGACGCGAATGTGGTCCTGGGGTATAGCACACCATGCTTCATTCATCTGGTTGCACAGTTCGTCTTTGGTGGTTGGCATCATGATGCAAGTATAATGGTGTGTCAGTGCGCATCCAGTCTACCGCAGTGACGTCACGCTGGTAGCAAAGCAAGGAAGGCGGTAACATTTCTCGCTCTGTGAAGAGAGCGCATCGTTCAAAATGTATTCGTTTACAATCAAGAGACGACTAATATATTACTACAGTCAGTTTATTATTATGTCATTAATATTCTAAGTATTTTACTCTTACATTTATGTAATGAATGCCTTACACATAAGCGTTATACGGTAGGTCTAGCAGTTTATAATGTTTGACATTTTCTTGGACGTTTATCTAATTTTCGTCCTGTTTAACTGTTTCAAGCGAATACAAGATCTTGTGCGCGCTAAGGTTAAACTCACTTCTCGAGGAATTTTCACTGTTGGCGGTAATTGTTTCATAGCTCTCTTAGTTTGTCAAATATGTAGGGTTCCCCGCAAAGGTAGTTACCGTGAATGTCATTAAATTCTTTCTCCATTATATTTGTGACTTTCAGCAACTCGTAACAGGGTCTAATTAAATTTCCTCTTGAGACACATTGGAGCCAGTTTGTTTGTTTGTTTGTTTGTTTGTTTGTTTGTTTGTTTGTTTGTTTGTTTGTTTGTTTGTTTGTGGCTGCCGAACAGTTGAACCTTTCTTTCTTTCTTAATCTGTTTACCCTCCAGGGTTGGTTTTTCCCTCTGACTCAGCGAGGGATTCCACCTCTACCGCCTCAAGGGCAGTGTCCTGGAGCGTGAGACATTGGGTCGGGAGATACAACTGGGGAGGATGACCAGTACGTCGCCCAGACGGCCTCACCTGCTATGCTGAACAGGGGCCTTGTGGGGGGATGGGAAGATTGGAAGGGATAGACAAGGGAGAGAGAACGATGCGGCCGTGGCCTTAAGTTAGGTACGATCCCAGCATTTGCCTTGAGGAGAAGTGGGAAACCACGGAAAACCATTTCCAGGATGGCTGAGATGGGAATCGAAACCATCTCAAATCATTTGACCTCCCGAGGCTGAGTGGACCCCGTTCCAGCCCTCGTATCACTTTTCAAATTTTGGTGACAGAGCCGGAAATCGAACCCGGAACTCCGGGGGGGGGGGAGGAGGCGCAGCTAATCACACTAACCACTATATCACAGAGGCGGACTTGATTTTATTTTCATGGGTCATTAAAAAATTTATTTGCCCTGGAAAAAAATATGTTCGAACATTGAAGTAATTATCTCAGGAATGACATTTGCCTTTTTTAGTTGTTGTAGCAATTCCCATTCATTCTTCAATAGCTGTTCATATTTTTCCTTAAGACACTCGTTTCTCTTTCCAACAGTAGGATCTTTCTTCTAAAATCATCCAATTCGTTAGTTCCATTTTCTCCGTTATAGTCCACATTCTCTTCAGTTTCATCTTCCCTAAAATTAACATAGACGAGTTATTTATTCTTTCAGCTGAAAAAATGGAATGTTATATAACATTTAAACATATATTTATTGTGTTTCTTCACTCACCTATTGAAATCAGCAGCCGGCGATCTTAGAAGTTCAGCTACATCCTTATGTCGATTTCTCTGTTTTTCCCTCTCAACCCTCTGCCACTATTACGAGTTAATATATTTCCTCCTAGTGGTATAGTCTCATACATCCGGTTTTAATTCACGGCTGCTTTTATTCCGATGATTTAGAAGTTGTTGTCTTAAAGGGATTTCAAAGCACGTCACAGTGAAATAAAGCGAGCAAACTCGACCTAAAGTAATAACGTAATAACAAACCTTGTATTAACTTAACACGGCATGTATTAAATAAAGAGTATTATAATATTTCGTGTATTATAAATACGTACCGTGTTTCACACTAGATTTATCATTGCGCCGACAAGCGTTTTCCCACAGTCTGGCAAGATGTTCATTTTTCGGGAATGAAAAATACTTTGTGTATGATCCTTGGTTTTCCTGTAGTAGCTTAAACAGTCTGCTACTGCACAGCCCGGCATTTTCAAAAGTGTGATCTGTGCAGATTAATGAAAAGAATAAAAGAGCTTCAAATTATGTACGGCACGTATTTAATACATAACACATGTTTAACACATTAAAAATACAACAGCGACAAGCCATGTAGCCGCAGAGCCAGTTTCTCGCAGTGCTCCCCGCGTGACGTCACCTGCGCAGAAGCAACGCATTTTCGTCTCTGTTACTGACACACCATTATACTCACATCACGGTTGGCATTGGGTCCGAGCGCCGCATCGTCCTTTCACCACATCCCACACATTTTCGATTGGTGTTAACTCCAGTGATCGGACCTGCCAGGGCAACAGTCTGACATTCTGTAACAACAAGAACGCACGTGCTCGTGCAGCAACATGTGGTCGCGCATTGTCGTGGTGAAATATGGCGTCTGGGGTGCCGGGCACAAAGGGTATGGTTACGGGTCGCAGGATGTCATTCATGTAGTTTCAAATTGGTCACAATGCCCTAGACACGCACAAACTGTGATTTATGGTCGTACTCAATAGCACCCCACACCATAAGGCCTTTAGTTGGCACTTTGTCTTGTGCTAATGCAGTCAGTGTGATGCCTCTCACTCTGTCTGTGGTGAACCAAAGTGCGGCTATCATTTTGAAACAAACAGAACCTGGATTCATCCGAAAACACGATCTGCTGCCATTCCTGTCCCTTGTAACGTTCCGTACACCATTGCAGTCTAGCATGGTTATGCACATTAGTCAATGGTAGGCAGAGAAGTTGATAATGTGCCGGTAACTCAGACCTTAATAAATGGAGACGGACTGTCACTCCTGATAGTGTATGATTTGACGCGTCTTGGGTGGTGTGCTAAGTCCCAACTGACGAGCCTAACTTAGCACACGGGGGCGAAACGCAGGCAACCAAGAATGAGTTAGCTGGAGAATTTATAATGTCCAATAACGGACCATATTATTGGTATTATAAATTTACTCATTCAGGACAAATATTTTAGGTTCCCTATGGGAATCAACATCTGCATCAGACCCATCTTGTCGTGTTCTATGGCCTTCTGTGAACCATTCTATACACATCCGTTGTACTGCGGACATACTTCGTCCTACACGAGCAGCAATTTCCTGCATCGATGCACCACGTTCTTTCATACCAACAATGCGCCCTCTTTCAAAGTCATTCATTTGACGGTAGGGCTCTCGCATACATCTGTGAGGCATCCTGCATGTCTGCTCAAGTCACACTGATCCATTACGTCCAATTTATGGCGACAACGAGAGCCGCAGGCACATTTTACCGGTGGGTGGTGGTGCACCGAATATTGATGTGGACCTTGAACCTGAGGGCCAACATGGTTCACATGCTAGTGCACATGTCCTGTGGAGATGAACCTGGTACCTCTAGTCTTTCAAGGTGTTCTGGTTTCTATGAACATAAGTGTATATGGATGAAAATACACAGTAGAGTTGGACATTTTGACAACAACCAATGGCATGATATCAAATTTATATAAATTGGCTACAATTTAAAATTCTTTATATGTTCATCAAACAGTATTATAGGGCGTCCTGAATACTTAATTACTCCTGACGTCCAGAGTTCACTTACGTTGTAAGATTCAAGAACTTGGGTTTCGATTATTAAATGTTCTCAGATGCATAGCTGTCGATTCTGCCCATCACTACTTTTGTCTTGTTTTTGAATGTCATGCTGTATGCCAGGGCAAGGGAACTTACAAACTCGTGAATGAAAGAAGGTTTGGAAATTGTTCTATGTTTTGACTAAAATTATTAGGATTAACGTGATGTACAGTTTCCTTGGTAAGTTGTATTCTACGTACGGTACTGGTAACAGTACCTCCATTTCTTCGTTGTATGAAGATAGAAATCATGCCAAAAGGAAAAGCAGCTCCACCAGTTGAACCAGTCATAAAGCCTGTGCGCTGCGGCAGCTGCCTCAGTCGAACGTATCCTTCCTGGGTTATCTGGTAACCATGTTCTGGGTGGCATGAGTGAGTTCTGCCACTGTAATGTTTCTCGTAGTGTTTTCTCTCAATGTGTGAGGATTTGTTCGATGCCCTTTTTCTTTCAATTTACCCCACAAGTTAAAGAGGGAGAAATACACCTGCACTGATCACTCTGTTTGCAAACACTTCCGAAATTGCAAGAAGGGCGCCTTCTGCTGTATGAGCAGGGCATGTATCTTGTTGAAACCTCCCACGCAATTCTTCTTCTTCTTCTGTTAACTGATGGAAGAATGGTGTCAAAGTGTCTTCTTAGTACCTCTCTGCGTTTACTGTTGTCTTGAAATGAAAAGGCCTATTTATTCATCTTGCACTAACAGCACACCAAACACCAGCATCTTGGAAAGCCCACTGCTACACTATGGTGAAATGCTGATAATTTCATGATTGAAAAGTCCTAAAGATCTAAAATGTGTTCAATATTTGCAATTGATGGAATTAAATAACGGTTTCCTTGTGGGAACTTAATTTTTGACCATTAGCATTTTCTGCACACCAATAGCGAAAGTTATGACTTTAACAGGACCATTAAGGTGAAACAAAACTTTAACACGTTCCGTGCGGTTCGGGTCACCATGTGCCCCGAAACATGTTACTCTTATCCGTCGGTGCGAACTTCCCAGAATTGCGAAGTAACTACGTCCTAGTTATGAATTTCCGTTAACTAATGGCAACATAGTGTTCCAATTGAAGTGAAGGATCGAGGCATACTGTTAGTTCTGATCGGCCCACCGGTGACCCAATTATTTCCGGGGTCATTTCTGTTTCACGCAATTGTTGAATCGGAACACTGTGGCACAGGTAAATACGCTGGAATGTCTCCTCAACAATAACGCACACAACAAGTGCACATGCATGGTTTAGGATGTCATACTAGGGAGTAAACAAAGTCAAATTCGTCAGGTCACCGGTGACCCGAACCGATTATAACTAAAGGCAGCATCGGGTCACCGGTGGGCCGATACGACGTAACATTAAGTCATCGAAATTCACTGCCGCAGGGAACGTGTTAACATAGGAAAAAACGGTGCAGCATTGATACCTGTCTCAACATATTAACAGCTGAAATTCATATTGGCGACTGATGCTTGCCAGGTCGAACACGTGCAGGCTTCTTGCAAGGTCGAGTGGTATGCGCACGCCTCCCATACTGTTGCCTACAGATGGGAGGGTTAAAACACCACTTCGACAGTCTTAGTTTATATGATAGACCCTTTATTGCTGCTTTTAGTGCATGGATGAATGCATATCTTGCCGCCCTCACATATAAGTGACAATATCGCCACACTGCCGTAAGCTTCTCGGTGAAAACTGACAGCTCCCGTATTTTAGTAGTAAAATGTTTGGTAACGCTAAGGTCGAATGTAGACTGATTTTTATAGATCTTGGGAAAACTGATCTTAACATTAGTGTCTGTTTCTCTAAAGTTGGTGTCCCTTGTTTCAGGTGAATTTCGGCCAATGACTCCGGAAGAAGAACAGGAGTTTGAGAGACACAAAGCAGAGGCTGAAGCAGCTGGAAAAATAGCTCAGGAGAAAGGGAGGAAGCAGTATGAAGAGGCTATGAGAAATGCCAAAAAAAGCATAGAAGAAGGTCACAGGTTGAGAGCCGCAGCGCAAGAACATGCTAAGAGAATGGAGCAGCAGGCGATGGAGAACATGATGAGAATCAACGCGAACATTCAACATATGATGAGCAACCAGCAGAGGGAGATGGCGCGCCAGTTAGAGGAGGCCGCAGCTGCAAGGGAAAGAGCTCAGGCGGAACATCACAAGATAATCGCGGAGGCTCAGCAAGAGCATGAACGGAGGATGAAGGGATTCCTGCAAAGTTTCCCAAATATTATTGGTGGCCAAGTCTGGTAATCACAACATTGCTGCCTTCGGAATTGGCAGTGGCGAGGCCTGAGGGGAAATTGATCGCAAAACAAGCAAGTCATTAGTATTATTAGTTTAACATGTCATTTCAGCATCTTGGCAGAACCGGTAACACTTGTTCATCTTGGTGGAGAATTAGCAGCGATTGTGAATTGGAAGTGGAGGTCAGTGGGATGGAATATATGTGGGGTTAGACATGACAGTTGACAAAATATCTACAAAAGGGTAAGCTTTTGGTGCTCTCTGAGCAAAGAAACATAAAGATTGACACTTTACTCACTTACTGAAGTAAGAATACTTCGAGATTTTTTGATTCAGTAAAACTTTCACCAGAGGAAGAATACACATGTATTGCAATTAAATAGAGAAAAGTAGTGATCATTGACTACACAGTATGAAAGTAACAGACATGTTGTGTAAGAGAGACTGTGCGGCAAGTGGGTGTCCCTTGCTACGCAATGGTGACCACATTAAAAGCATGAAAATACAGGACACTTGGACTGCCATCTATTATTAGGCTCTATTTAAGATCGGAATTTCTTAACACGAACTGTAGACGTCAAAAAGATTATTATTATTATTATTATTATTATTATTATTATTATTATTATTATTATTATTATTATTATTATTATTTCATTGATAGAGCCAATTGAGCACTACAAGTACACAAGCTACATATACATTTTCTTCTCATAAAGTATTAAATTCGAGGGTTGAAACTTTAATAGTGGTAACTATTTAATTACAAAGGATACAAAAGAAATACATGTTACCGAGATTTATTGTCCTTAAAAGAAGTCACCAGCATTGTGCACAGCGCGCTTTGAGCGATGTGGAAGTCGCAGGATGCCTTTAGGAGCGCCTGTTGTGTTGATAGTTCGAATGGAGTGGTCTACTGGCTGACGAATCTCTGGAACAGTTGTAAAGCAAATGCTAGTAAGTGTTACGTACTATCCACTCATTCCGTATCAATATTGCAATCAAGATAAGAATTAAGTAAAAAAATTCCACCTGATCGATACTTTTATTATTTAACCTTAGGCTAAATTTTGTCATTAAAAATTGCAGTACATGTTTCAATTGCCTGGCAATCATCATCAGCTGCTTATCTTAAAGCTTAGGCGAAAAAGCATAAAACATTTCATAATTAAAATTTGTTGGTAAAGGCCACTTAATGTTGAGGGAGGGTGGGGGAGGGGTATGTTAAAATTAGATATACAAATTAAAAAGCTATTTCTAAACTAAAACTTCCTAAAATTCCTTCTATGGCACTACACTAGTTGTTCATTAGGTTCAGCTGTGTTTCACTCAATGCTCAGTTCACTTGTCTTGATTATACGTTGTCCTTCATGTTTCTATTGCCCGCTAGAACAATTTATGCTGACTATGGTGGAATTTGTTCAGTTTTCATTTAGACGGACAGTTTGAAGTACGACCTGTAACCGGCAGGAAAGATATAATTATTAATTAAAAAGATTTTTGTTTGAGATTCTGTTATCCAAAGAAATTGTACGTATTTGAAAAGAATTGTAAAGGCCGAAACTTACCCCTATTCAATTGTTCATTGTGTAAATTTATTCTAAATCTTTAAAAGATTGGCACGTTTGGTGTGACCTGGTTACGGAGTTCAGAGACAGAAACAAACAAGTAAACTTCGTAACCAGGTCACAACGAACAGTTGAATAGGGGTCGTACTTCAAACTGTCCGTCTAAATGAAAACTGAACAAATTCGACCATAGTCAGCAAAAATTGTTCTAGCGGGCAATAGAAACATGAAGGACAACGTATAATCAAGACAAGTGAACTGAACATTGAGTGAAACACAGCTGAACCTAATGAAGAACTAGTGTAGTGCCATAGAAGGAATTTTAGGAAGTTTTAGTTTGGAAATAGCTTTTTAATTTGTATATCTAATTTTAACATACCCCTCCCCCACCCTCCCTCACCATTAAGTGTCCTTTACCAACAAATTTTAATTATGAAATGCTTTATGCTTTTTCGCCTAAGCTTTAAGATAAGCAGCTGATGATGATTGCCAGGCAATTGAAACATGTACTGCAATTTTTAATGACAAAATTTAGCCTAAGGTTAAATAATAAAAGTATCGATCAGGTGGATTTTTTTTTTTACTTAATTCTTATCTTGCTAGTAGGTGGTTCCATCAACTTAAGACTCAAGTCAGAGTCACAAGGGTTTAAGTCCAGGGAGTATATTGGATGGTACAGCAATTCTCAACTCCATTGAGCGAACAAATCATCCACACCTTATGCTGTATGCGGCCAAGGGTTGCCATGCAAAATGATGGGTGAGTTATGCAGAAAGCTGGTCGCAGGTTGTGTTCCAAAAATGAACAGTAATACTGTGCATTGACGGTCTGCTGTGGAGGAACATAATTCATTAGGATAACAACATCACAGTTGTACACGAGAACAACCATAACTTTCACATTGCTGGTGTTCTGACGAACTTTCCATCTTCATAGTGACCCGTAAAGACCCCATTCCTAAGATTGGCGTTACACTTGTTTCTTGTACGATTTGGACCATGTCTTGTCCGCCGTAAGAAAGCCTCTCTTTCGCGCTCATAGCGCTTCATTTGGTTATGAGCAGGTCGTATCCTAACCATTTCTGCATTTCCGTCAAATCATGCATAACCCATCGTGATGCAGTTTTTCTCATGCCCAGGCGTTCCTTCAGAATGTGAAGCACAGTCTGACGCCTCGGGCCAGCTCAGGAATCGTATGGCATCGATGAGTGCCCAGTAACTACTGTCACTGACACTAGGATGACCTGGCCGACGCATGCCTGTCGCGTCCCCCATTGAAGGGTTTCACCCACTGTGGCACTGTTCTGTGAGGCAATGCAGATTCTCCGCAAGCATCCTGACGACCGCTGGCACATTCAGACTTTATTGTTCCTGTTTCAAAAACTTTGTGACAACACAACATTAGATCGCTGTGTTCCTTCCGCCAGTTCGCAAGCGCATCATGTGCTCTGAGGTAAGGTAGGTATGTAACTAACGTGTACTACCAGCGGCATTATTACGTTCCATTGTATGGACATCTCTACGGCAGTGTTGCCACTATTAAAGTTCCAGTCATATGCGGGAATGGTTTATAAATTATTTTTAAGTACTACCTTGGCAGCTGATTGCGTTGCAGACGTCGTGCTGTGTCATTTGATCTGCTTCGACGAGAGCTATCAGAAAACACCAGAACAACTAAAATTTGACTACAAATATGGAAATTATATGAAGGTACTGAGACTAAAAATTAACACATTTTGGCACACTTCGCTGAAATTTTCCAAATATAAGACAAATAAGTGGAAGAAAGCTGTATGAAACATATGCATGAGGAAACTATAACGTTCGAGTAGGACAGGAAGTACATCTAGAGCCTCTTGTAGAAACAATTGATAACTTCACCTCTCTTCATAAAATTGTGATAACTGTTAAAAATTGTGCAAGAGAAAATTTAAATCAGTAAATAAACCAATGTTAAAAATTTCAACTTGTTCATTATTAGCTAATACAGGAGCACCTGTGCTTAGTGTCTGTTGAACTTGTTCGTTATTAGCTAATAAAGGAGCACCTATGCTTGGCGTCTGTTGAAAAGTTCATTATTAGCTAATACATGAGTACCTGTGCTTGACGTCTGTTGAACTTGTTCGTTGTTAGCTAATACAGGAGCACCTGTGCTTGGCGTCTGTTGAAAAGTTCGTTGTTAGCTAATACAGGAGCACCTGTTGAACTTGTTCGGTATTAGCTAATACAGGAGCACCTGTTGAACTTGTTCGTTATTAGCTAATACAGGAGCACCAGTGCTTGGCGTCTGTTGAAAAGTTCGTTGTTAGCTAATACACGAGCACCTGTTGAACTTGTTCGTTATTAGCTAATACAGGAGCACCTTTGCTTGACTTCTGTTGAACTTGTTCTTTATTAGCTAATACAGGAGCACCTGTGCTTGACGTCTGTTGAACTTGTTCGTTATTAGCTAATATAGGAGCACCTGTGCTTGACGTCTGTTGAACTTGTTCGTTATTAGCTAATACAGGAGCACCTGTGCTTGACTTCTGTTGAACTTGTTCCTTATTAGCTAATACAGGAGCACCTGTGCTTGACTTCTGTTGAACTTGTTCCTTATTAGCTAATACAGGAGCACTTGTGCTTGACGTCTGTTGAACTTGTTCGTTATTAGCTAATACAGGAGCACCTGTGCTTGACGTCTGTTGAACTTGTTCGTTATTAGCTAATACAGGAGCACCTGTGCTTGACGTCTGTTGAACTTGTTCGTTGTTAGCTAATACAGGAGCACCTGTGCTTGGCGTCTGTTGAAAAGTTCGTTGTTAGCTAATACAGGAGCACCTGTTGAACTTGTTCGGTATTAGCTAATACAGGAGCACCTGTTGAACTTGTTCGTTATTAGCTAATACAGGAGCACCAGTGCTTGGCGTCTGTTGAAAAGTTCGTTGTTAGCTAATACACGAGCACCTGTTGAACTTGTTCGTTATTAGCTAATACAGGAGCACCTTTGCTTGACTTCTGTTGAACTTGTTCGTTATTAGCTAATATAGGAGCACCTGTGCTTGACGTCTGTTGAACTTGTTCGTTATTAGCTAATATAGGAGCACCTGTGTTTGGCGTCTGTTGAACTTGTTCTTTATTAGCTAATACAGGAGCACCTGTGCTTGACGTCTGTTGAACTTGTTCGTTATTAGCTAATACAGGAGCACCTGTGCTTGACTTCTGTTGAACTTGTTCTTTATTAGCTAATACAGGAGCACCTGTGCTTGACGTCTGTTGAACTTGTTCGTTATTAGCTAATACAGGAGCACCTGTGCTTGACTTCTGTTGAACTTGTTCCTTATTAGCTAATACAGGAGCACCTGTGCTTGACTTCTGTTGAACTTGTTCCTTATTAGCTAATACAGGAGCACTTGTGCTTGACGTCTGTTGAACTTGTTCGTTATTAGCTAATACAGGAGTACTTGTGCTTGACTTCTGTTGAACTTGTTCCTTATTAGCTAATACAGGAGCACTTGTGCTTGACGTCTGTTGAACTTGTTCCTTATTAGCTAATACAGGAGCACTTGTGCTTGACTTCTGTTGAACTTGTTCCTTATTAGCTAATACAGGAGCACTTGTGCTTGACTTCTGTTGAACTTGTTCCTTATTAGCTAATACAGGAGCACTTGTGCTTGACTTCTGTTGAACTTGTTCCTTATTAGCTAATACAGGAGCACCTGTTGAACTTGTTCCTTATTAGCTAATACAGGAGCACTTGTGCTTGACTTCTGTTGAACTTGTTCCTTATTAGCTAATACAGGAGTACTTGTGCTTGACTTCTGTTGAACTTGTTCCTTATTAGCTAATACAGGAGCACTTGTGCTTGACTTCTGTTGAACTTGTTCCTTATTAGCTAATCCAGGAGTAACTGTGCTTGACTTCTGTTGAACTTGTTCCTTATTAACTAATACAGGAGCACCTGTGCTTGGCGTCAGGGTGCGAAATCAGAAAATAATGGTGGGGTGGTTGAGAAGGATCATAAGGCTTAACTACTAGTGCTTATTTCAGGCAGTGCCCAGTAGGGGAGGGCTATTTAATTCCCTGTAAATAAATTACCCCCTCTCACAGGAAAATGTACATTTTAGATCTTTTTTAGTTGAATTCTGTTGTTATAACAAAAATGATAATTATTGGAAAGTTGTTCCTTATAGGTAATTACATTTTTCTGTTAGTCATTACACAGTTCCATAATAATACTCGTAGCAAGTAGGCACTTCGAAATTGGTGCATTTTCACTGAATCCCTATGCGTATTTGATGGAAAAAGTCAATGCGCATTTCGGAAATCTGAGCATTTATCTCTCTCTCTCTCTCTCTCTCTCCCTCCCTCCCTCCCTAATCACGGCTGGTGGCAGACCTTATGAGTTGCAATGTTGAGCAATAGATGCTGGATTGTTATACACATTGTGAGCATGGAATCCTATAGCAACAAAGGGAGTAGAACTGTAAACAAAATTCAACTTAATAAACTAAATAAAAGATACAATTAATAATCATAGAGTGTACTAAATATTGTATAGTCCATCCTATCTTTGTACCACAGCCCCAAGGTACGAAACATGCCCCCAGAAGATTTTTTTCTGAAATAAATCGTGCTAACTACCAGTGCACTAATTTGGAAAATCATAAGTGAAAAATAAAAAGAAGGCGATTGAATGAATGAAGCGCGTAACTGACACTGAGGAAATAAAATGTGCCAGCTGGTGAGGCCTATTGCACTCCTCTCGACAATGATTAATGAAAGAAAGGTGAAGAAATTGTGGAGGAAAGTGTTGCTGGAATGAGAGGTGACAGGAGAAACCTGAATTAAGTTGTCCAGCACTAATCTCTCATGGAGTGATCAGTGTTTCAACCACCGGAGCAATGATGGGAGGCCGACTTCTACCAACTGCGTCATTGAGGTATCTTGGAGAATCTTAAGTCATTTAAAATCTTTAAAATAAAAATGCAGGCCAATTTTAAAGAAAAGGAAATTATTACAAGATAAGAAAGATAATAAAACGAAACTCACCTCAAAGAAAAATTCTGAGGTTGTATTTCTCCTTGCTGCTGTTTTTCAATGAGTAGCGTTGGTCTGCCAAGTGATGCCCAGAGGTGACGGTAAATGTATCCCACAATCTCAAAGGGGGTCCATTGAGTCATCAGAGCCTGCAAAGTGTTTACCAACAAGCGATTTCTTTTGGTTGAGCAACGCTGAAACCTGGTTCACAAGCGGCGGTTGACGTAGGCACATTAATCCTTTCAAATGAACCAAATCATTTAGAGTTTTAGAGCCTATCTTATACTCCCTCGATCGCGATACCACAGTATCACCATCCAAATCGAACAACTCAGCTGCTTTATATACATAAGAATTGCCATACAAACCACTCATATCACTACTTGTTTCTTTTTCGAACACTGCAAAGCACTTCAGTACTTCAATTGAAGGAAATCTTCTTTCTACTTCATCTACTAAACCCTGAATTATTTGTCTTCTTACTCTGTCAAACTCTGTCTTTTCATCCTCCTCAGAATCTCATTTGCAAAATGTTAAATACTATTCCTTGGAAATAGTCAAATAAACATAGTCTTTCGCGCACTTTTCTTTAAGGGTCTGTATTGTAGAATTAAGCTTGTTTTTGATTTCACCATAGGAAACCGATTCCTTTTGCATTGTTGTACTTAAAAGGGACAAAACACACGATACATCTAACAGGAAACCCAACAATAGAATATTTTTTTCTCTCCGACAACTTTCTGTACAGCCCTGCAAATTTACAACTATCTTTACTCAACACTTCACTGTTTTCAGATTCACGGATTAGGTACTCCATGATGCAAGGGAAGTCTTTGAAAACTGCCAATTAACAGTCCTTCTCACTTGAAATCCAATAAATTTGGAAGAGTTTTTTTTTACTTTCAAGAACCCTGAAACACCTGTGACTGCCGCAATATGTCTCAGTTCAGCAGCTGCAGAAAGTCTACTGAAAAGTTTATAAAGTTTGTCTAGTACGCATTCAAAATTATGAACAGCATTCACAATACCAAAATCTTGTTCTGAAACAGGGTCCATTCTATGAGCCATACAATGCACGCTGATCAAGTGTGGAGATATGTTCCTCCTGATTCTAGCAGCAAAACCTTCATTTCGGCCAGTTAACACTCTGCAGTTCCGACCGAACCAACCCCCCCCCCCCCCCCCCCCCAAGTTTGTTTTTGAGCATTTCTACATCTGTATCATCTTCAGAAAAGGCTTGGACAATTTTCTCTTCCAGCGACTTAGCATCCGCATTTTGAACAGGTACCAGCTTATAGAAACAGCAGCACCGAGCTCGATAGCTGCAGTCGCTTAAGTGCGGCCAGTATCCAGTATTCGGGAGATAGTAGGTTCGAACCCCACTGTCGGCAGCCCTGAAAATGGTTTTACGTGGTTTCCCATTTTCACACCAGGCAAATGCTGGGGCTGTACCTTAATTAAGGCCACGGCCGCTTCCTTCCCACTCCTAGCCCTTTCCTGTCCCATCGTCGCCATAAGACCTATCTGTGTCGGTGCGACGTAAAGCAATTAACAAAAAAAAAGAAACAGCAGCAAGCGTCATTCTGTTTGTCAATGTACGTAAGGTACAAAATCAAATGTTTTTCAGAAAATCTATCCGTAGACTTGTCCACTAAATTGAAAAACAGTTGGTCACTTTGATGAAATTCACTAATTTTAAACGTAATTGTTCCGCAATAAAATTGGTCATTGCCGCCGCAGTCTTGTCTGTGTCCAAGCTCCGGATGATCACGGACACTCCACTCTCTTTTCGCTGCTACATAAACTGACCTTAACACTTTAACAGTTGTATCTAACTTTTCCTTTCGACTTTTAATAAACAAATCACGAGCACTCGCTTCAAGAACCTGTTTCTTACACATTTCATCCTGCTGCACAGAGTGAGAATGAATTATGCTATTTTCATGTTTATAAACAGTGTCCAGATTCTTCTTCTTTTTTTTTCCGCATTACACCGTCTTTTGCCCAAGGTAAATCATTACATGAAGTTCCTACCATTTTGCACACGTGTTGATGTTTAACATACACACTACTCATCATTACTTGACAGTCTTTTTCATTGGTAGTAAACAGCAACCAGGCTCGATTTTTCTGCCAAGACGTTAAAATCTTCTCGGTTGCTACCAGCGTTGATGATCCTGGATTATCTTCATTGCTGCATTCGACATTGTACTCGCTGTGTAAAGGACATTCCGCAGGCACCTTATGTAACACTTCATCACATTTAGGTTTTTTATTGGATTTTTCCTGCACATCATCTTCATGTGTCACTGATTGAACTTGTGTCGTGACTGGTAGTGACTGTTTATTATCATTACCAGTTTTAAAGAAGTTAGTAATTAAACTATTCTTACTTTTTACTGCACGTTTCATTTCTAGAATCTCAACCTCGACCGTACAGATTGCAGACTGGTGCCAATGGCGGGTTTGGCAGCAAGCTCAGCTAAAATCCAGACGGGAGGGATGTTCTACAGAGTAAGAGAGAAGTCGGTGCAGCGAAGGAGAAAAATAGAAAATCGTCTGAGAGGTTTAATGAGAGACTGTCCCTTTCCTAAGAAAGGCCAGGCTAGGCGCGGTTTGTCCGGATTTATTGCTTTATTAGTAGAAGCTTCCTTTACCAGGGCTAAATTCTGACTGAACGAATTTGTCAATTTGTACACTCCTTAGTGTATATTGTCCTATTGGCTATCTATCGCACACTCACCCTCTCTAAGAAGTACAGGAGTGGTGTACGCTCGAGCTGCTTATTTTTGCCCGGGTTTCAGATGGTCCTGCCAGATTGTGCTGCAGGTGCAGAGTTGCCACTGCTATGTTGCTTCATTGCTCAAGGTCCTGCAGTCATTTTATTATTTCTATATTCTGTGTATTATTGGCAAGGTTTTTATGAAAATATGTACAGCAGGAATATTCACTTCAGTAATATATGTGTTATATATTTTCCTCATTACTTTATAATGAATGATTCCCCCCTGGCAATTTTAGTGGGGGCAACCTCTGAGATAAAATTGTCGGTCGGGGGAAAGCCCCTCCCCCGCGATTTCGCACCCTGCCTGGCGTTGTTGAACTTGTTCCTTATTAGCTAATAAAGGAGCACCTGTGTTTGGCGTCTGTTGAAGTTGTTCTTTATTAGCTAATATAGGAGCACCTGTGTTTGGCGTCTGTTGAACTTGTTCTTTATTAGCTAACACAGGAGCACCTGTGTTTGGCGTCTGTTGAACTTGTTCTTTATTAGCTAATAAAGGAGCACCTGTGCTTGGCGTCTGTTGAAGTTGTTCTTTATTAGCTAATATAGGAGCACCTGTGTTTGGCGTCTGTTGAACTTGTTCTTTATTAGCTAATAAAGGAGCACCTGTGCTTGGCGTCTGTTGAAGTTGTTCTTTATTAGCTAATATAGGAGCACCTGTGCTTGACATCTGTTGAACTTGTTCTTTATTAGCTAACACAGGAGTACCTGTGCTTGACATCTGTTGAACTTGTTCTTTATTAGCTAATATAGGAGCACCTGTGCTTGACATCTGTTGAACTTGTTCCTTATTAGCTAATATAGGAGCACTTGTGCTTGACTTCTGTTGAACTTGTTCTTTATTAGCTAACACAGGAGCACCTGTGCTTGACATCTGTTGAACTTGTTCATTATTAGCTAACACAGGAGCACCTGTGCTTGACATCTGTTGAACTTGTTCTTTATTAGCTAATATAGGAGCACCTGTGCTTGACATCTGTTGAACTTGTTTGTTATTAGCTAATACAGGAGCAGCTGTGCTTGACATCTGTTGAACTTGTTCTTTATTAGCTAATATAGGATCACCTGTGTTTGGCGTCTGTTGAACTTGTTCTTTATTAGCTAACACAGGAGCACCTGTGCTTGACATCTGTTGAACTTGTTCCTTATTAGCTAATACAGGAGCACTTGTGCTTGACATCTGTTGAACTTGTTCCTTATTAGCTAATACAGGAGCACCTGTGCTTGACATCTGAGCACCTGTGCTTGACATCTGTTGAACTTGTTCTTTATTAGCTAATACAGGAGCACTTGTGCTTGACATCTGTTGAACTTGTTCGTTATTAGCTAATACAGGAGCAGCTGTGCTTGACATCTGTTGAACTTGTTCTTTATTAGCTAATATAGGATCACCTGTGTTTGGCGTCTGTTGAACTTGTTCTTTATTAGCTAACACAGGAGCACCTGTGCTTGACATCTGTTGAACTTGTTCCTTATTAGCTAATACAGGAGCACTTGTGCTTGACATCTGTTGAACTTGTTCCTTATTAGCTAATACAGGAGCACTTGTGCTTGACATCTGTTGAACTTGTTCCTTATTAGCTAATACAGGAGCACCTGTGCTTGACATCTGAGCACCTGTGCTTGACATCTGTTGAACTTGTTCCTTATTAGCTAATACAGGAGCACCTGTGCTTGACATCTGAGCACCTGTGCTTGACATCTGTTGAACTTGTTCCTTATTAGCTAATACAGGAGCACCTGTGTTTGACATCTCAGCACCTGTGCTTGATGTCTGTTGAACTTGTTCTTTATTAGCTAATACAGGGGCACCTGTGTTTGACATCTGAGCACTTGTGCTTGACATCTGTTGAACTTGTTTGTTATTAGCTAATATAGGAGCACCTGTGCTTGACATCAGTTGAACTTGTTCTTTATTAGCTAATATAGGAGCACCTGTGCTTGACATCTGTTGAACTTGTTCTTTATTAGCTAATACAGGAGCACCTGTGCTTGACATCTGTTGAACTTGTTCCTTATTAGCTAATACAGGAGCACCTGTGCTTGACATCTGAGCACCTGTGCTTGACATCTGTTGAACTTGTTCTTTATTAGCTAATATAGGAGCACTTGTGCTTGACGTCTGTTGAACTTGTTCTTTATTAGCTAATATAGGAGCACCTGTGCTTGACATCTGTTGAACTTGTTCCTTATTAGCTAATACAGGAGCACCTTTGCTTGACATCTGAGCACCTGTGCTTGACATCTGTTGAACTTGTTCTTTATTAGCTAATACAGGAGCACCTGTGCTTGACATCTGTTGAACTTGTTCCTTATTAGCTAATACAGGGGTACCTGTGCTTGACATCTGTTGAACTTGTTCGTTATTAGCGAATACAGGAGCACCTGTGGGTGGCCAAAGTTGAACATTTCAGGTTTTTCACTTAAAAAGGGACCATGTAACAGCCCAATGCATGTGTAAAGAGCTTGTAGCCAAAATATTGTTGGAAGTTGTATTTAGAACAACATAGAAATGGAGCTGGTTGTATCAGTAAACAAAATATTATTAAAACATGTTGAAGTGTCACTTTTCTTTACTAGAAACAGTTGACTTGACTGTAATAAGCTAACTTTATAAACTTAATACGTAGACTTTCACAACCACTAAATGACGTGATATTAGGTCCCGTATTGTTAATAATCTGCTAATGCATTTTGATCCTGCGCCCAGTATCGTAACTGTCACTCCACAGAACCAGATTCAAGATAGAAACACCCTGTTATAATTCCAGGGCCTCCAGAGTTAAGGAAATGATCTACTCATTTTATAGCCGTCACTTTTGTTAACATTATTTGGGTATTTAGTAGTTTCCATCACCTCACGACTGATTGGGTATAACATGTTTCTTTTTATAAGTGAGATAAGTGCATAAAAAATTATTTGGGTGATCATTGTCTATGGCATGTTCTGCCACTGCAGACTTCTCATTTTCAACGCAACTTCTGTCTTTTATGAAGAGAAACATTTTATATATAGAATCATTCGTGAGGATAGAAATTGCCAAACACCTGAATTATTTCAACAAGGGTGATGGCTATATACTGGGTACTAACTCGTCATCTCGCCCTGCTTTATCGTGAGTCTGATTGCTATGGAGTGACAGCTGCCATTACACTACTTGTTATTGGTCTGAAGACTATCCCCAAATTAATTATTCGTAAGTAACTTTCTAAAGATTTCAGTTGATAATAGTAGAATGCAAAAGGAAGAAAGACTTAGAACCTTTAGTTATATTGACAAAACATGTTTATGATGTTAACTGGCAGATACCTTTGTGGAAAGTTAAATATTTCTCAGACTTCCTGGATTAAAGGCGTAGAGTTTCTTGTAAGGAACTCATCTATTAATGATCCTTCTGCCTCGATCTCCCGCAACATTGCAAAAAGTAGAAGGTGTCCAGGGCATTCAGGTCATGCGGGTCTGGGCATTAAAGGGGTATGGCAGACTCCTCACGAGAAATAGAAATAATGTACCTATATCTTGCCTAATGTCAATCCGTAAGGAAATGTTCAGGTCGATTTTGTAGAATTAGTTGAAATAGTTGTTGTTTTACAATTTTACGCATAGAAATTGTGCACCTATCAACAGAGCTGTAAACAACACGACACGTTCCTCACCAAAGAAACCTGCAACAAAAATAACTGTAGCAGTGAAAATTGATACCTACCAAAATACCATATTTTAGTTAGAAAATGATAGTTTCTTGTTGTGCAGTGCACTTGAGATCGTATCCTGCAATAATTTTGCAGCTTTAATGACCACATTTATTTGAGAACAGTGTTTAACGCCAATAAGAACTTTGTGTATACTCCCTGCCATGTAACCGTATACACTAGGGTACAAACTTACACTTTCTTCCCTGTTAATACTGAAGGTGTTCTAATTGTTGTGTCACTAACCATACACACTACTTGCTCATACGACACCTTACAGTTACTGTTGGCCCTATACAGTTGTGGTTTATTTGCCTCTGCGGTATTCTTAAAATCACTAGTGTTACATTTGCGGGTATAGTCAAAGCATATTTTCTTTTTCTGTGGGATTGTAAATCTGTTTGGTTGATACCAGGTAAGTAGAATTGTGGCGTGTTCGAATGAGTCGGTGTGGTATGACAGACTATACAGTCTTACTTCGTCCATTTCGTGTGTATCGACTTCAATCAGGATCACGCCATCACTCACAACTTCACTGAAAGTGCGCGCTCAGAGTATTCAACCAGCACAGGAAGCACGTCGAATGAATCTCTCACTTGGACATCTGCTGCGCTGTGCTAAGGAAGGGATGTGTTACTGTCACTAGTAGTCGCTGCATGGTGTCATCGCTTCGAACCCGAGCCGAAACGATGAAGTCTCCAGTGGAAGCATGCAGGCTCGCCACCACCCAAAATATCCAATGTGAGGTAAATATGGCTCTGAGAGGCAAATGAATTACCTCAGACACCGACATGAAGCAGCCCCAGGAATTGTTCACCGCGTTGTGTTGCAGTGGGACAAGTGCCTGGGTTTTCATTTTATAGCCTCCGACTTGTTTCTTTTTGAATGGCCTCATAAATTTGATAACGGAAGTTGAGACATTGATTAGTTATAAGAAATGGGACACAGATCCATTCTTAGTTTTCAATTTTCATTGAAATGTTTTGTACTGAAGTATTTTTATTTGTAAATGTCGTTGCTTACTATGTTTCTAGGCATCTATCTTCTTTGTAAGACTTGTGTGACAACTTGTTTCTAAACTTGTCTTTCTGCTCAATTATTTATCCGACTTCATGGCTGAATGGTTAGCGTTGAGGCCTTCATTTCAGGGGGTTCCAGTTTCGAGTCCCGGCCGAGTTAATAATGTGTGATTTTATCTTCTAGCTAGGGGACTGGGTGTTAATGTTTGTCCCTACACTCTGCTCTTCATATTCAGACAACACACCAGAAACATCCCTCCACATAGGGCACCCGGCCGTAAAACATGTCTGTGGCACAGCTCACACTCCCGACACCTTTGACTTCAGCTGCAGCTTGAACTTTTTGAATTTAGGCCTATGTAGTCTTTGACTAGTATATTATCCAAGACCAACTACAATGTATCAGACCGTAATATCAAAACCAAGATGGTGGACGTCGTGGGCGCAGAAGCTGCCGACTAATGAACGTTAGGGTAGCACGCAATAACTTCATTTCCACGATAAACCAACTCACTATTTTCGGATATGTCGGAATTTAGTCCTGCAGGAGTTGTTTTACTTGCAAGTAAATTTACCGACACGAGGCTAACGTATTTGAGTACCTTCAAATACTACCGGACTGAGCCGCAGATAATCAAGCCCGCCAAGTTGGGGTCAAAGGCCAGAGCTTCAACCGTCTGAGCCACTCAGCCCGGCGTCGCATTAAATTACTTGTGTTGATACCACTGAAAGAGTTACACAATATCTGGTTTAATCCGCCAGAAATTACGAAAAGATTTTGCAAACGGTGGTAATTTAACATGATAAATGTAACACCATAGGGAAAATCACTGTTGAACCTATGAAAACGCTTCGCGAATAAGTACTCATCACATATAATCAAATACAATCACACATATTCTGCTAGAATAGATGGACAGTCCCACAGCAAAAGAGAACAACAAGCTGATTATTTCGAAATTCCACTTAGTCAAATAACGTTTTCTCTTAGATTACACTTCGCTGGATCAAAATCAAATCAAATTCAAAAATGGAAATGCATTACAAAACTGTTAAAATGATATTTATAACATCATTTTGAATGTTTAAAAATAATTTAAGGTGCGAAATTCCTCAATTTATTCACTCTCATAAGAAATATGAAACATAACGGGTTGCCTTAGTTTCGAAGTGGTGGACAAATGCTCAGCACTCGATGAAAATGAAGTACACCCGAAATGATTATGCCAGCCCGATGAACAGCCCCGGTGATTTAAGCCTTTCTTACTGGAAACTCTTAAATCGTATGTTGACATATGATATAGCAGCACTTCCAACCATGATGGTAAACTTAGCAATGAAGTGTTCAGACACTAAAGATATAATAGGATTTTCCCCATTGAAGAACACGAGTAAAACAACTCTATTGACTCTAAACAATGATGTCTTTAACCTACATGGACGAGCTTCAATTTGGTGTAGACTGCTTGATAACAGATATCCACAGCATGAATCGAAAGGTATTGGTACAATAAAACCCCTGAGTTACAAACGAAGCTAATCCCTGCAAGTCACTATTTCTTCTGTGTAACAGTGAACAGATTGCTCCATCTGTCACACTATAATTATACACCAAGATGCAGCCAAATGTTCCCGCAGGCAAGCACAGATTCTTTCAAAATACAATTGCATCTAAATCACGCGACACTCTGAAGCACATAGACAGTGAAGAAACATCACCATATCAATTATCATCTATCTAAATGAATTGTTTTCTCGAGGAATTCGAATAGGTCCACCATATAGAATTAGAAAAAATAGTCTTCCCTAATCTCAGACTTACTCTCAGATGACATATGCACACTACTGTTTTGTAGAAATATTCACGATGTATGTTCCTAATCCACTTCTCTCTTAATGTTTTATTCCTTAGAGAACTTAAGAATAGATGTATGAGAGGCATTGCCATAGTTCGATTTAAATCCGGTTCACAACATGATCAAAACAAACATATTCTCACATGACTGCGTATAATTACAGATCCTAGTGACCACTGACCCATATAAATACACTCACACACTTATATTCTACTTAGAAACTAATACTTATCGTAAACTTACATGAAATTACTCTGACTGCATAAGAAAACAAAAACGAATAGGCTCACCATTATCGGTTGGAAAGAGATCTTCCCTAACCACAAATTTTGGTTACACAGCCTACAATAGTTTGGTCTTTGACTTTCTATTTTCCCGGTGAATATTCCTTATCTATTTCTCCTGTAGAGATCTATCTTCAGGGAATTTAAAAGCTTCAGCAACGGTATAATTATATCTACAACCACGAACGCAGCAGAAACGATCCATTTTGTGAAATATCCGCACGGCAATATAAACACATACATACATTATACATCATTCATTAAAAATACCATCATATAAACTCCTAACAAAACACCATACTAATAAACCGTTACAGATTACCATTTTACCAAACATATACTTCAATAACCCGATCAAAATAACACTCTTTAACAGAATGTAAACACCGATATGAACCAACTACATGTCTCCAAATACAGTAGAGACAAGACGCGACACTTACGGAATTTAGCCTTGCTAAATGGGAGACAATTCGACGGTGGCGCTCCTAGTGACTTGACCTGAAAAACTCGCGTTAAATTCAAATATCAATGGAAATGTATATACGGAAATGGATAAATAAATTACGTTTAGAAAGAAAGTGTTATTGAGATATTAACTTCGAAGTTGCTAAAGCAATTCTGGATGAATTAATGAAGAATTATTTAAAAGGTTATTATTCAAAGACTGAAATTAGACATATAAACAAGAAGTGAAATGGACTGCTGTGAAATGGCTTTATCTTTCATTTATGCATTACACTTTTAGCTTTAGCATTACTGCCTGAACTCTTACGGTTGGTATACAATAATAAAGTTTTATTATGAATCCACCTGTTCAATACATTATAATGTTGTCACATTTAAAATAACTTCATTAGTTAAAAAGTTATATATGGGACATGTTTCGCTCCCTTATAGAGCATCATCAGCCAAATCTGAATCTCGAATAATTGTTATTTACGTAAATAATGACTTAAGAACTATTAGAACATTAATGACAAACTTAAAACTTACTCTATTAAAGATTTTATATTTTATGATATTCTAATAGAGTAAGTTTTAAGTTTGTCAAAAATGTTCTAATAGTTCTTAAGTCATTATTTACGTAAATAACAATTATTCGAGATTCAGATTTGGCTGATGATGCTCTATAAGGGAGCGAAATATGTCCCATATATAACTTTTTAACTAATGAAGTTATTTTAAATGTGACAACATTATAATGTATTGAACAGGTGGATTCATAATAAAACTTTATTATTGTATATCAACAGATTTCAATACGGATTAAAACATGAGATTAGTCACTTGCAATCTTACGGTTGGATTTGTCTTTTTTCTCATTTAAAAACATTGTATGATCACATTAAGACAATTGTCAATAAAAATATCGGCACGTTCCTTACACATATGATGCAATGAATTAACATTTAATAGCTGGACAATTTTCCTCTTAACATGAAGCCTACTAACAGAAAGATAATCTGTAACATCCGGGCTTTAATCTGAGAAGAGGGATAAAAGAAAGAAACGTATGAAAATGTTGTCGATAGTGATGCTTTGAGGAATATTTACGTACAATTAGAGTAAAAATGTAACATACCCTTGGCTGGATAGTCAAGGATTTTTAAAGTCGCTGGCCTGGAAATGATCTGAACACATCTTATAATTCTTATATAAGCGTAACGTCCCTTCTTTCTTGTACACCTTATCCAAATCACTTCTGTGGCATTTCAAAACCCACAGATCACACCTACAACAACACATCGGTATTGAAGGTTAACTGTTGCACTATACAATAAAATATGCGTATTACATTTTATGCCAGTTAAAATATGGGTCGAGCAGGTCAGAAGATTATGGAGTACTATAAAGATCTCTGTCACTGGAAGAATATATATGTGAACACAATATTACTTACATGTTCTTGTCACGAGGGAACCTGAAGAACGACCGCGCATTCTTCTCTACTTCGTAATTACTGCAGCCGAACACAGCACATACCTTTCCCCTCATGTTGAGAGGAGATATCAAGGAATGACACACACTACTATTTATTTATGTCAACTCACTGAAAACGCATAAATAACACCAAAAACTTCACACAAAAATACACGTGCTCTTATGAGAGAATCAGTACTGTTCCGGTCTATCCGCTAGAGTGAGCTCCAATAGCTGTCCCTCGATATCTCGCTCAGTGTCCCGTATTGTCTCTACTGTATTTGATGTCTCAAATGCTCGCCCACGAAGTCGCCATTTTCCTCCCAATCGATAGTAGCATTAAGGACTGTTATATTGTAGTCGGTCTTGTATTATCGCTGGTCGAAGTCGATAATCGAAGTTGGCGGTAGCATAAGGAAACGGAAGCTAAAGACAAATAATTTTCTTCCATATTGCTGCTTAGTTGTGCCACAATCCTTGTGATCTACTCTACAATATCTGTTGTGATTTGTTGGTACGTTAAATGTATTATGGGGAAAAGAAAGTGTAAGTTCCTGCTGAATTGGAGAAAAGATATAAATGCTTCAAAACTGGCCGCACCGACGAAGAAACCATGTGTCTAGTATGTAAACTAGGAACATACGTTTCTGTGGCTAATCGTGGAGCTATGGAGTTAAGAAGTCACATTATAACGGGCAAACATCAAGCTGATGTTCAAATAATGTGTTGACATTTTTCAAAAAGAACACATCACTAAACGAAAATGCGATTGTTGAGAGTTCTGTTCAATGCTGTTCATCATTGGAGCTACAAAACTATGGATTGTATGTCTAAGCTACCATCTAAATTATTTCCTGGTTCTGAAATAGAGAAAAATATTCACCGTGATCGTACAAAGTCTGAGGTCATTGTCCATAACAGGGGCGTATATAAGGGGGGGCCTTGCCCCCCCCCCCCCCGAAATAGTGAATATAGAGAAAAAATAAGTACTGTAACCTGAAGTATTTTAATGAATCATGCGCGAAGGCATCGCCTACTTTTCCCTGTAGGTGAGGGGAGTGGGGTGGAAGTGGTGTGAAATTCGTGGCAGTGACCACTGAACACCGGAAGCTCCCGCTCACCCCCGGCTATCTGCGCGTGCGCGGACAAATGAACTGCACCAGTCGCCGCCAGAGGCCAGCACAACAACCGGGCGCGAGATGTGTGATGAACAGTTCAGTGGCAATCATCGGTTGTTGTTTACGTTTGTTCGACATCTGTTGTACTGAAGTATGGTGCTGTTTTAAGTGTTAATGTTTACGTACTTTATCAGTATACTGAAGTTGGCCGTAAGTGAACCGCAATCGTAATGAAGAGGCAAGCTTCCGTTCAAAACGTTTTCGCCAAAGAACAAGTGTCAATAAGCCTGTTGGCGATAGTGCTGAAGTCGGTAGTGTGACGGTGACAATGCCGCGTTGGTAGAACTGCTACTTCGAGCTCAATTAATGTAGTTCCGGTTATGGAGGATAGTAGGCCTAACCAAGTAAGGAAAAATATCTATGATATTGGAAACTCTTGTCAAAACAATTCCGTTCAATCTTTCACAAACGAAAAAAATATTATGTTAGAAAATGTTTGGAAACCTCAGCCTGGATACAAATTTCCCTCCATTACTAGTTCAATTCATACTAGGCTAGATCTTTTCAAATGAAGCGGCTAGAAGAATTGACGAGGTTAGCTTAATCAGAGGAAAAATCTGGATGTTTTTGCAAGTACTGCGTGTTATTTTCCCATACCGAAAATGTAGGAAAAGGAAATCACCATGTAGCAGGGGCGTTGGTCACTCAGGCTTTTACCAATCTTTAAAAAAGCCAGGGAAATGTTTAGCAAACATGAAAACTTATCCTATCACAAGAAATATGTTTTGATCGCTGAAAATACAAAAGATATAGTTAAGAAAAAGTCTGAAAGTGTTATCTATCAAGTAAATGCCGAAAGAAGACAGGATATTGAGAATAATAGAAAACGGCTAATCCCTATAATACGAACAATACGACTTTGCGGGAGGCAGCAAATAGCTCTAAGGGGTCATCGTGACTCCGGACGAATAAGCCTTGAAGAACCGGACCAAAATGATGGAAATTTTCGATCTTTGTTGAGATACCGAGCCAACAGTGGAAATAATATTCTTAAAGACCAATTAAAGACCAGTGGTGGGAAGACGATGAACACAAGTTCGTTCATTGAAAATGAACTTATTAACACATTCGGTCACTTAATCCAATCAAAAATTGTAGAAAATGTCAGAAAGTCTGTTTTTATTCCGTTTTAGCAGATGAAACCACTGACATCAGCCAAATCGAACATTTTTCTCTCTGTGTACGTTACGTAGAGGACCAAACTTTCAAAATCAGAGAAGAGTTTCTGACATTCGTCCCTGTTTATGGCGTCACTGGAGCAGGTTTGACCAACACAATATTGGAGACCTTGTCAACATTAGGGCTTGACCTAAACAAAATGAGAGGCCAAGGGTACGACGATGCTGCCACGATGAGCGGGCAGTTCAGAGGAGTACAAGCTTCCATCAGAGAAAAGCTACCGTTGGTCCTGTATACACATTGTTCTTCACACACTAAATTTATGTTTGTCAGATGCGAGCAAAATACTTTCTATCAGAAACTGTATGGGTGTCATAAAAGAAGTCTGTGGATTCTTTCATATGTCAGCCAAAAGAACCAAAATATTCAAATCAGTGATTTCTGAATGTTGTTCAGAACAAAAGAAAAAGAAACTTATTTCACTGTGTGAAACCCGATGGGTAGAAAGGCACGAGTCAGTAATTTTATTTAAAGACATTTTGGAGCCTATCTTTCTCTCCCTTTGCAATATATAAGAGGAATTAAGTGATTCAGCATCTAAGGCTCCCACTCTAAGGAGTGCTATTAGTCAATTTGCATTTCTTGTTCATCTTTTTGTTTTCAGCTGGATGCTATCAACCACGCATAACTTATCTGAGCAGTTTCAAAACAAAACTATAGATCTTCCACAGGCCTTGACTAACGTCACGAGTGTCTTACACCCTCTATCGAAGGAGAGGGCAAATGCTGATGACTCATTCGAAGCCTTGTATAATCAAGTAAAGTCATTCGCTGCCAAACTTGACATTAAAGAAGAGATTCCAAGAATGTGCCGCCTTCAAAGAGCACGTAGAAACGTCCCTTACACCACAGAAGAAGAATACTATCGAGTAGCTGTTTATGTGCCATACCTGGACGATTTTTGTAACTCACTAAAAGAACGCTTTGAATCTCACAAGGAAACAGTTGCATCCTTACAAAACATCCTTCCACAATTGTGCATCATAACAGATTTCGGTTCACCGGAGGCTGCTTTTAGTTTCTACGAAGAAGATCTGTCACATAAAGAGATTGTGCAAAGTGAGTTTATGTTGTGGAAAGAATAGTGGAGTCAGGAAAATCCTTCAAATCTTCCTAAAACGGCTGTAAGTTCTCTAGAAAAATGTGACAAGACTTTCTTCCCCGACATTTATACCCTTCTCAAATTACTCGCAGTTCTTCCTGTTTTTGTCGCAACCGTAGAAAGAACTTTCTCTAGCCTAAGGAGACTGAAGACTTACTTAAGGAACCGCACATCTGTAAGTAGGCTTAACGGGCTTGCTTTACTCTCTATCCACAGAGACATTATAGTTAGTGACGAAGAAGTTCTTTATAAGTTTGCAAGTGTACCAAGAAACTTGGACTTCGTTTTGTAATCATTGGTGTACTGTATGCATGCATGTATGTATTTATGAATCAGCCCAAATCAACGTTTCCTTTTTCCTTTCTAAAGTGTTTGAAATCGTCTGACCTCTTAAATTTACTTAACCTAACCTTACATTAATCTTGACCCCCCCCTCCCAAAATATATTCTATATTCGCCCCTGGTCCATAATGTACTTGGACCTCACTGTGTAGAAAGTGCCATTAAACAAGTCAAAGACGTATCGTACATTGGTGTTTGTACGGATGGCAGCAATCATGTTTCCTGTGCTCATGCAGTATTACGAGGTCTGCAAGCCAAGTTAATTGACCTGCACAGTGTTAGTAATGAAAAAAGCTGCAACAATCTCTTCAGTGGTGTTAGATGTCCTTCAACAAAATGGAATTTCGGAGAAGTGCATTGCTTTTGGAGGAGATAACTACAATACGAATTTTGGTGGCCTGAAGAGAAGAGGAAATAATAAAGTATTTTCTAACCTCAAATCTCAGCTTAATGAAACCTTGATTGGAATAGGCTGCCCAGCACACGTGTTGCATAATTGTGTTCAACATGGAGTTGATTTATTGTCGATTGACGTTGAAAGTATTGTGTTGAAAGTGTTCAACTACTTTTCTACATTCAGAATAAGGAATGAAGAGCTAAAAACTTTTTGTGAATTTGTTGATGCAAATCCCTATTGAAGCATACAAAGACTGGTTGGTTGTCACTTTTTCCTTGGAAAATGGTTACCACCATTTGAAGAATTCAGTACTTTTAAATGGATGACCTTAACTTCAGATTTCAACTGAACTGACCTTGAAGATACTGTTAAATATCTTAGTGCTGAAGGTGTACACATTGATGATTGTAGATTATTTGAGCAATTTGTAAATCTTCAAAAGTATGTTGAAGTGCAAAAGCAGAATGAAAATTCAATAATAATGTTATTTGCTTTACGTCCCACTAATTACTTTTACGGTTTTCGGAGACGTCGAGGTGCCGGAATTTAGTCCTCAGGAGTTCTTTTACGTGCCAGTAAATCTACCGACACGAGGCTGACGTATTTGAGCACCTTCAAATAATACCGAACTGAGCCAGGATCGAACCTGCCAACTTGGAGTCAGAAGGCCAGCGCCTTAACCGTCTAAGCCACTCAGCCCGGTGAATGAAAATTTCTTGAAGGAACCACTCCATAAAAAATGGGCTGGTATTCTAAATAGTATCAATATTACATGTTCTTCCCATCTACTGAAATTGGCAGAAGTGTATTTTGCAATTTCTGCACATAATGCCAACGTAGAAAGAAAGACTCTGAAATGAAAGACTTCACTTGTAACCAGGAGTTGCTCAATAAAACAAGTAGCTGTAATAAGTACAATCAATATGAAGAAGGTGTCAGCGACATTCCTGCTTTAGAAACTTCACTTGCGGCGAATAAGGTACGCTAAATAAATGGTTTTAACAAAAAATTTAAGCAATTTTAATGCTGTCCTGGTTTTGTCCTGCTTTATTAACTCAAAAGTCCTGCTTTCGAGCCGTTGTCATCTGGAAACCCTACATCCGAATATAATAATTCCTTTTCACATCATGCAGCAGGTAACTTAAATATTATTTCTTAACAGTTATATTCTATACTGCGCGGCATGAACGGTGACGGCCCAGTTTAGCAAGGTTCTGCGCAGTTACGTGATTACTCCGCAGAAAGCCAATCAGCTCACTTAAGCCCGGTTTCTTCAACTGTATGTTCAATTTTACGTAACAAATGTAAACAAACAATTGTTATTAATTTAACACTTTGTTTCACGAACACATCTCCAATATTTGTTACGAAACAATTGTTAAAGACAAATTAATACGTTTCCGTGAGATTTCTGAACGCGTTTGGCAGCGAGCGTCTTTTGTTTCTTTACATAAAGCGCTCCTAGTGGTGTGTTAAAATAGTATTTTGTCACACAGACACATGGTTGACATTATTATAGGTTATGGTTAGCGGAGAACGATAAGACGTAAACATGTCAAGTAAGAGGCAACAAAAGCGTTATGGTGATCAATGCGAGTTTTAATTTAAAACTAGAAAAGCAGCTGGAATTGATAAGGTTTCAGGGGATATAATAAAGGCAATGGGTTGGGATATAGGACCATGTCTGAAGCAGTGGCGGCTGGTGGTTTAAAAGTTCAGTGGTGCACAATTTTTACCATTCATGTAATATGATTACAGGCTAATTTTCAAATCCAGGTACATCAACAATACTTTTTATTATTGAAAATAAAACAAACATTTAACATTTCTATTTTCAGGAATATTACTACAACCCAGTAACATTTTTTCATGTAAGAACTATTTTACCATATTGAAATGAAACGCTTTGAAATGAAATGAAATGTCGTATGGCTTTTAGTGCCGGGTTATCCCAGGACGGGTTCGGCTCGCCAAAGTGCAGGTCTTTCTATTTGACTCCCGTAGGCGACCTGCGCGTTGTGATGAGAATGAAATGATGATGAAGACAACACATACACCCAGCCCCCGTGTCGTAAGGTTAAAATCCCCGACCCGGCCGGGAATCGAACCCGGGACCCTCTGAACCGAAGGCCAGTACGCTGACCGTTCAGCCAACGAGTCGGACATGAAACACTTCGAGGTAGCCTAATTCCGGTATTGTATCTGGTTTCGAAATTAAACGTCGCGTGGGCCTACCGATTCGTTTCAGCTCGGATTTTTATTCGGCTGTCCGTTGCGGAAACGGCCCAGACATTAAAGACTGCACCGAATTCATGATCTGGCAAAATACCACTAACTGATAAAGACGCACAATAATAAAAACACACACGCTGACACGAATGTTTACACAATGAAATCAATAAGCTACGTAGCTTGTACGCACATAACGAAGTTCACGATTATGCTGAAAGAAATGGCGGTTTTTATTTTCAAATTTAAAACCATTAATTATATATCCAGCAGATGAACTTCCATCCAATGTCGCTAGGTGACATCCATGTTATATAACAGACTCTCACATTGAGCGCCAATGTCTCTAGCTTTTTCCTAGTAGCTGGTTACGTAGGAGCACGGCCGACTGGATCCCTCACTGCGCTGCAAGGAGCTAGCTAGAGCGACGCATCAAGTCGGCCGTGGTAGGAGGAGCCAGGTTGATAAACCTCCATTTAAGCAATGTATAAGAAGCCACGCCTATCTTTACCTCTCCCCGTGCACCCCTCTAGCAGCTGAAAGCACCCCTCGATCCGCCCCTTGCACCCCTCGAGCAGCCCAAGTTTCATCCTACCTCAGGTTGACTCTCTGTTGCAAACTTTTCTGCTCCTGCAGTGAGCATCTAAGAGTACCGGCTTGTAAAGTCTCCTGTAGTCAATATTTGCTCTCTCAAGCTCTTGAAAGGTTTGTCTTGTTGAATGAAAATACAGTAGTTGAGTAATCCGAATCATAAAACTTTACCTAAAATAAACATAAAAATCTAATGGGGGTAGCGCAAACCTGCAACCTTATGGAGAAACCGCCCCTGGTCTGAAGTACTTATTTGATTATTATTCGCATGAAGGCGCTATACCAAATGAATGGGGAGTTGCTATAGTAGCCGTTGTGTATAAAAGGCAGGATGATAGACACTAAGCTGAAAATTAGAGGCCACTCAGTTTGACATGCATTGTATGTAAGCTTTGGGAAAGCATTCTTTCTGATTATATTAGACAGGTTTGCAAAATTAATAACTGGTTCGATAGAAGGCAGTTCGTGTTTAGGAAAGGTTATTCCACTGAAGCTCAACTTGTAGGATTCCAGCAAGATATAGCAGATATCCTGGATTCAGGAGGTCAAAAGGACTGTGTCGTGATTGACCAATCTAAGGCATTTGATAGGGTAGATCATGGGAGACTACTGGCAAAAATGAGTGCAATTGGACTAGACAAAAGAGTGACTGAATGGGTGGCTATTTTTCTGGTAAACTATAACTCAGGGAATTAGAGTAGGCAAAGCTTTATCTGACCCTGTTATTATTACGAGGGTAATTTCTTAAGGCAGTATTATTGGACCTTTATATGTTCTTATAATAGATCAATGATACGAGCAAAGAAGTAGAATCAGAGATAAGGCTTTTTGTAGGTGATGTTATTCTGTACAGAGTAATAAATAAGTTACAAGATTGTGAGCAACTGCAAAATGACCTCGAAAATGTTGTGAGATGGACAGCAGGCAACGGTATGTTGATAAACGGGGTTAAAAGTCAGGTTGTAAGATTCACAAATAGGAAAAGACCTCTGAGTTTTAATTACTGCGTTGATGGGGTGAAAGTTCCTTTCGGGGATCATTGTAAGTATCTAGGTGTTAATATAAGGAAAGATCTTGATTGCGGTAATCACATAAATACGGTTGTAAATAAAGGGTACAGATCTCTGCACATGGTGTTTAGGGTATTTAGGGGTTGTAGTAAGGATGTAAAGGAGAGGGCATATAAGTCTTTGGTAAGACCCCAACTAGAGTATGGTTCCAGTTTATTGGACCCTCATCAGGATTACTTGATTCAAGAACTGGAAAAAATCCAAAGAAAAGCAGCTCGATTTGTTCTGGGTGATTTCCGACAAAAGAGTACCGTTACAAAAAGGTTTCTAAGTTTCGGCTGGGAAGACCTGTGAGAAAGGAGACGAGCTGCTCGTCTAGGTGGTATGTTATTAATATAGTTGGCCGTTATTGGACATTATAAATTTTCCAGCTAACTCATCCATGGTTGCCAGCGTTTAGCCCCAGTGTGCTAAGTTGGGCTCGTCAGTTGATAAATAGCACAGCTACCAAGACGCATGGCTAGTGCATACTGTGGAGGCATGTGTTTAGCAGGGAAATTCCTCTCATGTCTAATTTATGTCTTGGTCTGATCCCTCAATGCTATCCTTACATTCACTTTACAAATTCTTGATCTGTTCAGACGGTTTACACAACTCAGCATCTCCTGCACTCTCCACTGTGCCATACAGTCAGGCGCCAAACTTATAGCCTTGCAACGAGGTGTTTGTCTCATGCGTCAGTACATCAGTGTTCGAGTATAAACTTAATATGACAGTGTTGTTCCGTGGCATGCTTCAATTGATGTCTATACATTTCTAGAGTTTCTATGTGTGTGTAAAAGTGAGAGAATTTTGTATATTTGATACGTCATGTACATGTGCAGCAACTGCTGACTTTTCAAGCTTATGTAGCTGACGTGCCACCAGGTGTTCTTGAAATCTGATGTCAGATTTCACAGTTTTCACAGATGATTTTATGTACACCAGTCTGTTCGAATTTATCTGGTATATTAATTGAGTGTGGTAGAATCTGACCCAGGTTGTTTGTGCTGGAGAAGCTGATGAAGATATTTTGCTTCTTGAGGGCTCTGGTGTGATGTGATACTACATTGCTTATTCTTGGTGTTCACTTTCTTGCACTGGTTTTCCTTATGTTTTCTTCCTAATGTTTCTAAGCATTTTATCTACTACTAGCATGTGCCCGCTGCTTTGCCCGCGTTTTGTAATTCAACCGTTAGATATTTCTAAACTCTTTATTTAAAAGCATATTAAAGCATTATATTTATTAACTCACATCTTTTGACGTAAATTGCATGAAATACATTCTTTTATTTTTATTATATTGTTACTTTCAATGCTTAAGATACCGGGTTGATGGACGGCACAGATAATATTAAAACCATGTTAAAGACCATGTTATACATTATAATACAAGATATATTGTTTCCTTAGAGCTTCTGAATAAACTATATTCATGTCCTTCCATTTGGAGGTAAGATGTATATGGTATTGTGTTTGCCTTTCGAACTCTTGAACAGTGCACGTACAGTTGACAATGGCAAAAGCACCGTCCTACAACCTTAAGCGATTGTCCTAAGTCAAAATTTCAGATCTCTGTGTATCGTAGATTTGACTGGGCTTCGCATACATACACACAAACACACCGAATATTACGGGCTGATGGCTCCTCGTGCCGCGGGCCGAAAATGGCTTCATACTCAATGGATGCTACGTCGAACCCGAAAATCTACCCGATAAAACGGAATTCGTCTGATAGTCACACAGGTGATGACTTTTATTATTTTCCACAAAATAAAAACTTTATTTACATCGTTATTTCTCGTACAAAAACAAAAAACTGTTCTCAAAACGAAAGAGTACAAAATCTGGTGGGTGTATTCCATTTAGTCTCTGGATGTAACATACCTCCCACCTTTTGGTTTTCTTTATTCCCCTGTTAACAGAAAACCAAAATGAACCAATAAAATAATCTGACAGTCATTTCACCTTCACAGTTTAACAAGACAAGAACTTATCACAAAACTTAAGTCCTATATCGTGCAGGGAGTTTCACCAAACGTCCACTTTTCGTTTTCACTTCATCTTTTACAGCAGAAATAACACTTTCTTGCTCATTATCTCCATCATCTTCCACGTGTAAGGTATCCTGCGATGAAGTAATCTCCAGTGGGTACAAACGTTGAATGGGCCTGATGATGTCCCGTCCAGCAGTCTGCACTTTACCAGGAAACATCTCAATCACTTTACCCAAAGGCCAATCGAGTCTTTTCCTTTGATCAGAGCCTACTAACACAATGTCACCAATCTTCGACACTTTCCTTTAACTTGTGGCTGCACTAAAAGGCTCAGGTAATCATCACGGAAGCTTTTTCTCAATTCCTCCCGTAAACGCTGCAGGTACTTGGCCCGTCTTCTGAGATCAGTCTTGTCAAGGCAATCCAGATCAGGGACTCCAATCGACCGGTTGTCCTGCAGGAACATTGCAGGAGTCAGTGGCAGTAAGTCGCTTGGATCCTCAGACAGGTACGTCAAAGGCCTAGAATTTACCACAGACTCCACATCGCATAAGAAGGTCAAAGCCTCTTCGTAGGTGAGAGAGGCTCCTCCCAATGTCCTCTTCAACAACTTCTTGACCATTTGAATGATCCTCTCCCACCATCCACCCCACCAAGCAGCCGTGGGTGGAATGAATGTCCACTGGATCCTCCTTGAAGATGTTTCCTCTTTTATCTTATGCCAGTCCAAAGAGTCAAAGGAATTCACAGCTCCTATGAAGTTGGTCCCATTGTCACTGTATATAACTCTGGGTCGTCCCCGCCTTGCAATAAATCGTCTAAGTCCTTGAAGAAATGCTTCTGTGGAAAGGTTTAACACCAGATCAATATGTACAGCTCGATACACAGCACAAGTAAACAACAAAATCCAAGCTTTCTCTCCACCCCTTAAAATCAGCGGCCCAGCAAGATCAACCCCACTGACCTCGAAGACGGACGAATCTTTCACTCTATCTTCTGGCAATGGAGCAGTTTCTACATCATTTTTTTTGACTCAATCGTCGACATTTGACACATTTTGTGATCACCCTTCGTACTGTCTTCCGACCTCTTAAGATCCAGTATTCTTCCCTTAATATTCTAAGTAACACCCCAACACCCGCATGAGAATATTGTATGTGGTAGTCTGTGATTAGCATCTCTACAAGTTTGTGACTGGAAGGCAGAAGAATGGGATATCTAAAATTTTCCTCATCTTCTCTTTGAACAATTTTAGTCTTCAGCCTCAGAAGACCATCTTGGTCCACAAAGGTGCAAAGGGAGTTCAGTCGTCGTCTTTCAGTTTCTTCCAGAACCCCTGTCTGGACAAGACGCAGGAGCCTTCTCTCCGCCTGTGCTACTTCTGAAGCAGAGAGATCACCCCCACTTTCACAACTGCTACGTTTCAATGATTTTCGAACAAATCGCAGTATCCATCCTATGAGCCTGACAATTTGAAAAAACTTGGAAAATCTTCTTAAGTACCAAGCATCTCCACTCTCCGCTGAGGAATTGATCAGTGATGGAGATATTTTTCTTCTCTGTTGTTTGATGATGTCATCATCCACGTTGACTTCTGATGTCGGCCATTCCCCTTCTGCCAACTTCAACCAGTGGGGCCCCTCCCACCATTTGGAGTCTATCAGAACTTCTACGGAACAGCCTCGAGATGGAAGGTCAGCTGGATTCTGCTCCCCAGGAACATGCCTCCAGTCTTCTTGTCTCGTCAGAGATCTAATCTCCTTCACTCGATTGTTCACAAATACTCCCCACGACTCATCTCTCTTGATCCAATACAATGCCGCTGAAGAGTCTGTCCAATAAAACTCGGAGATGTTCAAGTTCAGACTTTCTCTGACCAAGTTTGCTAGTCGACTACCAATACAGCAAGCCAGGAGCTCCAATCGCGGCATTGAAATTTCCTTCAGTGGTGAAACTCTTGTCTTTGCCATGACCAGCTGAACAGAAACAATCCCTTCAGTACCGGCACAGCTTCGTATGAAGACAGCTGCAGCATAAGCACTCCGACTGGCATCACAAAATGTATGTAAACTCCAGGTTTGTTCAGACCTGCTTAATACGATATGTCTCGGTATTTTCACTTCAGAGAGTCGCCAAACTTCAGCTTCCCATTTTCTAAACTTCTTCTGTACATCCTCTGGCAATGGATCATCCCACCCCATCTTCGAATTCCAGCTATCCTGAATGAGAAGTTTAGGGAATAAGGTCAGAGGACATGAAAAACCAATGGGATCAAAAATCCTCTGAGCAGATGACAAGATTTTTCTTCGTGTAACACATCCAGTCTCATTTTGAGGCCTCACATCACAGTACAATACATCTTCTTCCTTGTCCCATAATAATACAAGAACAGGAGAAATTTTCTCAAACGTATTCTCTTTTCCCCTTGAGGTGTATTCCCAGCCACGTAGTTCAAATCTGGCTCCTGAAAGTAGTTTCATAGATTTCTCAACAAATTGGGTCGTATCCTCCTCTGAATTAAGGGATGTTACGCAGTTGTCGACATAGAATGTGCTTTTTAATAGTTGTGCTGTTTCTTGCAGTTCAGGAGGGCTGTTTTCTAAATGGAGATCAAGAACAGCACCCAACAAGAATGGACTACACTTGAGCCCAAATACAACTCGTCGATGTCGGAATATCTTGAATTTCTTCATGGAGGAATCCTCCCACCATAGGAATCTCAAGAAATCTCTGTCTGAAGGAGCAATAGAAATTTGCAGAAAGGCCCTTTTTATGTCCGAAATAACTCCAATTTCATGACGGCGAAACCTGATCAGAATAGGTGGAATTTGTTCCAGCAGATTTGGTCCTTTCTCCAGGCACTCATTCAGAGATGGACTTTCCTTCCCCCTGCAAGAAGCATCAAATACGGGTCTTAACGGTGTGGTTGAATTTTCTTTGAATACACCTCTGTGAGGTAAATAGTGACATTTATTCTCAAGGTCTTGAAAGGGTACCTCTTCAATCACCCCTTCTTGAAGCCAATCCTGAAACACAATATTATATTCCTGATACTTGTTGCTACTCAACAGTTTGTTAGTTGTCGTCCTGCACCTCTTCTCAGCAATTTCCAAATTGTCGCGGAGCTCCTCAGATACCTCATTCCATGGTAGATGGACTTCGTAACGGTCTTCCTCGTCGATTGAAACAGTCTTCTTAAAATGATCCAAGGTAGCCATTTCTATTTCTTTCTTCGATGTCTTCTCAGCAGGATCCCTAATTCCCAGGGTGTCCAACTTCCATAAATCAGTGATTGCAGTGTTCAAAGTCAACATCGACGATACCACCATACTGGATGAGTCTGAGAGACTGTTCAGAGATAGCCTCCCCATAACAACCCACCCAAGTCGAGTCTCAACAGCCACTGGTCCACATTCCATGTTTTTTATTCTTCCAGTGAGAAGTGTTCCGTAGGTGTCCGCTCCTAAAAGAAGTTCAATTTCAGGCGTCCCTTCTCCAGAATCAGAGAGAAAGATTCTATTTTTTTCGAGTTCTTTCATCCAAGGACCACTTTGGATTATAGGGACAGTACCACAAATAATCGGTTGATCCAATACAGGGATCTTACATGTGTACCTGCCATCTAAACTGCTCAACTGTATTTGATAATTAAAATGTAGATACTCTTTTGATTCAGTTCCTCCAAACAGAGCATGAATCATGTTTTCAGATCCCGATGGTTCCAGTCCGATGGTATCTACCAGTTTCTTTAATATGTATGATCGTTGTGATCCACTATCTATGGGTGCTCTTACTACCTGATCCCCTTTTTTTCCTGTGATCTTTACCAACAAGGTCTGCAGAAGAACATCCTGACTACAGTTTTGGTTACCCAAGGTAGCACTGGCACCTCCCTTTTCGTCTTGTGTTTCTTCCACATTTTCCTTGGAAATATTTGAAGGTAATGTTGGGCACATTAGAATAACATGTTTCTTTCCACAGAAGTGACACAGTACATTACCCTTACAGATCTTGGCAACATGACCAGGTTTCAAGCACTGAAAACAATACCCTGCTTTCATCAAAATATTCTTTCGTTCCACTAGAGTCATCTTCTGTGCCCTGAAGCACTCTTTGCTCTCATGAGATTTTCTGCAGAATACACATACATTTCCAAGATCTTTAATGTCTCCTGTGAACAGACTACTAGCAGTGGCCATGTTTTCCACTTCGTTTAACCTAGCTTTCTGCTTTGTAGGCTTCTGATTTGCTGTATTAAATCCTCCTTGGGCAAGTGCTACTCTCTGTTCACCTTCCACTTCATTCTTGAAGAATACAATCAGTTGCTAGAGTTTGCCACAGTATAAATCCTCGGTAGAGTCACTAACAGGGTGATGGACAGAATTTCTAAGCCATATTCTCAGCAGGTCTTCTGGTAGAGATGACTCAACTAACGGAAACAAGAATGCTGCGTACTTGTCAGCAGTCATGCCCAGAGATTCAAGGGATCGAAGGTGGGATTCTAAGCGATCATAGAGCTTTAGGAGAGTTAGTCTTTGTATTGAAGAAACATTTTGAATCACAAGTCCAAGTAGTTCACGAACATAAAATTCTACGAGTAATTCTTCTTTTCCAAATCAACTTTTAAGGCACTGAACTGCACTACCATAATTTTTAGCTGTTGGAGGGAAACTAGTTACCACCTCCCTAGCTCTACTTCCTTCAACAGTACATTGGATCAAATATTGAAATTTATCTTCCTTTTCTATGTCTGAGTCGTCATGAATTCGACGAAACTGACTCCAAAACCCTAACCAGTCCCTAACCTCTCCGGAAAATTTTCGAAGTTCGATTTTCGGCAGTTTGAGCTTTTTCTGTGAGAAACCTACGAAACCATCAGTCGATATTTGATTTCCTTCATTTGTACCTTGTGTTAATACAACACACTCCATTCTCTGACGAGCTTCATCTACTTTATCACGATATTCATTCACTTTGTCGTATTCATTTGTGTATCGTTCTTCGTCACTGTCGTCGAGAAGCACTTCTAATATTTTCTCATCGGCATCCTTGAGTTCATTTTCTAGTCGTTCTAGTTTAGTAAAATGCAATCTTACCTTGTTGGGGTCTGTTTCCGCCATCACCGCATCGTATGTTTTCGTGAACATCGCACGTATTGGTTTTCGCGATTTAGTCAACTTATCCATTTCAAATTACTGCTTTGTTCACATCCTGTCACGGTCGCCACTAATGCTACGTCGAACCCGAAAATCTACCCGATAAAACGGAATTCGTCTGATAGTCACACAGGCTTTGACTTTTATTATTTTCCACAAACTTAAAACTTTATTTACATCGTTATTTCTCGTACAAAAACAAAAAAACTGTTCTCAAAACCAAAGAGTACAAAATCTGGTGGGTGCATTCCATTTAGTCTCTGGATGTAACAATGGACTTACAGTCCGAGGAATACTACTGCAACCGCGGCATGCTCAGTCATGATGGTGGCTTCAATAATATTCGTCATCAGTTTCAGAGTCGTGTTCATTGCAGAGGGAAGGATTCATATTCCTGAGAAGGATAATCGGTGCCACAATCGTCCGCTCCAAGATGTTCGAGGGTGCTCCAGGTGACTCCAAATTGTTCTAAATCTGTGTCGTGTAGTTGACAGCCTCATCTGTATGACATGTCGTGTCGATAGACCGGACGACTTTCATGACGTCAACCTAATCAGATGAGATAATGAGATGAAATGAATGACATGATATATGATAGTAAGAATGGAGAGGTACCGAGCTCGATAGCTGCAGTCGTTTAAGTGCGGCCAGTATCCAGTATTCGGGAGATAGTAGGTTCGAGCCCCACTGTTGGCAGCCCTGAAGATGGTTTTCCGTGGTTTCCCATTTTCACACCAGGCAAATGCTGGGGCTGGACCTTAATTAAGGCCACGGCCGCTTCCTTCCTACTCCTAGTCCTTCCCTGTCCCATCGTCGCCATAAGACCTATCTGTGTCGGTGCGACGTAAAGCAACTAGCAAAAAAAAAAAAAAATGAAGAGGATGAAATCCGGCGCCGGCACATAGCCCACTCCTCTCGAATAGCTCAAGACTTTACGTCCCGATCCGACGGACGAATCATCATCAACAGTGCCATATGCCCTCACACCATGTAAGACCAAAAACGGTTTCCTACGCCCTGGACGTAAAATGGCTCCTTGAATATTGTGTTCTCTACCTATCTTATGTACGTTGCCTAGTGACAGCGACCCGATGCATTTAATCTTGGTGATAGCACGTTGGATTGTCATATCCCAATGCACGTTTTCCGATGGTTTTTCGTTCATAACTCACCAACGAAAGAGAAAATGAAAATTCCGGCTTCGAGGTGCATTCAGACCCCCTTCCATCTACCTATGTTCAAAATTTCAGATCTCTGCGTGCTGTAGATTTTGCCGGGCATCGCGCACAGACACAGACACACAGACAGACAGACAAACACTTCCTTTTATTATTATACTCGTAGATTATGCGAATGTGCTTAAAAATTTAAAGAATGGACTGTTATATCACAACATTCGATATAGCCTAATCTTGTAGGAGTGCAATCAAAAAGGCTCCTACATCACCGGGAAAATGTGATAATTGACATGTTTTGAATGGTTTTCTGGTATTATTTTATTGAGGAGAAAATAATGTAATGCCTTGTTAATGCTGCAGTGGCAGCAGGAATTCTTTGCGCGATTCTACACACTGTTTCTTGCACAATTCATGAAAAGTGTCTCAAGTATAATATCTAACAAGTAGAGGCCAGACCCGGCGGTCAACCGATTTCACCGAGCTTCAATGGTGACACTCAACGGTAACTCGTGTATAAGGGTTTAAGTCTATACGCTTTCGTTCTCGAGAAAAAATGTAGGTCAGATGTCATTACACAGAATCCGCTTCGGACAAAGTGGAGGTGGAAGAACACTAAAAGACAAACAAATTTTACTTAAACATGTCAGGTCCGCAACCTAATAACTTCTGAAAAATTGATGAATCCCCGATTCCAATGCAAGGCTTACAGGCTCCGTGTGTATAGCACTGTGCACTACAAGAACTACTTCTTCATCAACAGCTCACCATAAGAAGCTGCAATAGGTGTGACGTTTGCATGCATTTATTCAATTATTTTACAGTGTTGTCTTCAGATGATTATTTTTTATTGTCGCAACGTTCCGACAGAATGATGTGCTTGTGTTGACTGCATTCATAGATACAGGGCTTTCCTTCACGACCTCCGGAAATGGATTTGAAAAGACGGTGGATCGTAGCAGTAAATCGCAACAAGTGATTCAGGATTTGTACATTTATTTAATACATAACACTTTACAAAATATAAAGGTTAACAAATGCAAACAAATTATTATTGCAATGTTATATTTCAAAGTAAGCTACAATAGGCCATATTTTTTAAAGCACGCTCATCACAACAGATACATTGTATTCTATTAACGTAGTCTTTAATGACAGCAATAATAATAATAATAATAATAATAATAATAATAATAATAATAATAATTGTTCCGGGGTTTCCGTGGAACGCAGAGGTGAAAGAAGGTGCCGGGGTGAATGGGTCTAACTACAATGTCAAGAATTGAATTAAAACTTAAACTGAAGGTCATATTTTCAGAACTTCAAACTTAACAATATTTTCATGAAAATATTACAGGTACAAGTAGCAATCATTAAACAAGATTGGGAAAAAAGTCCAAGATTCAGAACCTTAACGCTTTGGGCTTTAAGCCCCTAGCTTTACATTTCCAGAGCTACAAGCTCAAATTTACAAAAGAGCACAAATTATTCAGGGGCAGAAATCCCCTAATTCAATAGCACTTGCTCTCCAAAATCTAAATATCCAGCCTTCCAGAGGCACTCTTTACAATTACAAAATTTGAAAAAGAGCTAACAGGCTCTCGGTTCCATACTGCCTACTCAAGGCAACATTACATCTCGGGTCTCTCAAATCACCATTTACAAATACCCAACCTACTGGGCCTTCGTGGAATAAGAATAACAGGTTAAATTAGTGGCCCGAGCACAAAATGTATGGAGGCGTCTACTTGCACTAAAAAAACCTAAGGGGCCATACGCCGATTGAAACAGGGGCTATTCCCAAACTACTGAGGTGACTCGTATAGAAACACTTTAACATATTACAGGCAGAAAACCGTTACAAAACGAAGTCACCTCAAACCAAGATGAATGGGAGCTCGAGAGGGTACATCACTCTCTATCCCCGATTTACAGATAAAGATTTCACGAAGTTTTTACATTAGCCGAAAGAAGATTTACATTTTAGAAAAGTTGGTTACATAGTTAAAGATTCGGACCTTTCCCTCGGGTTAAACTGCGGAGGTAGCAAGAAAGAAATAACTTATGTGGCCATTACCGTGTAGATGTTATAGCTGCCGATGAAAGAGGCCGCCCGCCTCCCGCTTAACACACACACTCAGATAGACGTCGATCAATTGGCCAAGAAACGTGAAAAGCCACAGTTTACAAACCCTCAGGGAAGGTTCGAGATCATTCAAGATGAATCAGGACACGCCTTCTTGATTTTATTGGTTAAACACAAAAGTGACACTCATAATCGAAGAACAAGCCTGTGATAGGTTGAAAATTAATTACAGAAATTTGGGTTTGGCTAGATTCAAAACTGGCGGAAATAAAAAGGAAATATAACCAACCCAAAAATAAATTAACATCATTCAGTTACAAAAACCTAGAAATACAAAACTTGTTTAAATTATAACTTCTTACACCTTGCACCAGGGTGCGTGATCATAGTTTTTAGTAGTGTCATCTGTGGAGAAAAGGTCCAAACTTCTTGATGAATGTCAAACAAAACAAGTAGAAATTCACTCAGGTTAGGAAACTGCACAATAACAAAATTACATCATATTTCAGTGGTGACATCTTCTGAGTAAAGTTCTAAGTTGGTGTGGTTTCAGTTTCACTGTTTTACCAATAGAGGAGTACATTTAGGCGCTAGTTTTGAATGCGTGGCGTTGAGGTGTACTTCTCGGCACAATAATAATAATAATAATAATAATAATAATAATAATAATAATAATAATAATAATAATAATAATAATAATAATAATAATAATAATAATAATAATAATAATACTGAAGAAGTTGGATGTCCACACCAACTTCTACAAGACCATGCAGAAGACGGTGGTCATTGCCACGACTGGAACTGTACGGAAATTTATGGGTTCAAATTCTGTGTTAAAATGTAGTGTAAATTAAATTTCATTGTGCTTTGATTTCCTAAAATCTGTACAATTGCTTGAATATCATTACCATAAAAGTGTGCAAAATAAATAATAACAATAATAATAACATACCGTATTGTACTACTGACCACAATGTGTTTTGTCACAACCTCACGGAATGGATTTCAAAAGGCAGTAAACAAATGCAGTTACAGAAACAGACCTCCATCACACAGTATCAATAGTTCGCAGTAACTCCGCCCCGAGGTGGTGCAACTCATTTCAAGCAACCCCTAATGAACATGAGCTGCATGTACCCTCATGTCAATCTTAAATTTCTGTCTGTATCGGGTATCAAGCCCGGGCCCCCGACTAAGGAAACCAGTGGCACTAACCGTTATATTACAGAGTTGGTCGTGATCATATTATAAATACAGACACGATCACTGGCAACGTTAAGATATTCTGATATTTTCTCCTTCCGTAACATTTTTGATAGTGTAATTCGGTTTCAAAATCTGGAATTTCAATTGGTCCAACATCAAACCTGTGCCTTTTTTTTTTATCAGAAAAAGGTCCTCTAAGCTCTTCTCCTTGTTTCCCCGCTTTTGAAGTGCGAGGTCGAGACTTGATCAGTACGCGAGGTGACATGTTCTGAGCAAACTGTATAAATAAGAACAGAAATATTCTTTTGCCAAAGCCTCCCTAGCAACATTAACCTACACTAACATGGTAACGTATTACAATTAGAACAAATATATTTTTCTGAAGACAACATTGTTGAGTGTGTACATGAACATTAATCCCGTTATTGCCACAAATAATACATAAATTACTATGTTGCCTCTATCATGAAATGGTAGTTTTTCTCTTGTCATACTTGCAGTTGCGAACAGTAATACATGACCACTTGTTGTTGCATAAAACACACTGGGCCCTGGCAGCACGACACTTACAGCGTGCGCCACTCGCAGCGCAGCGGTCCACTTTTCTCAAGAGCGCACAGAGCCTATAAACTTGGGAGTTACATCACAGCGAAACGGAGTGGTGGCCAAGTGGTCACCGTACTTGTTTGCAAACCTTGTAGACGTGAATTCGAGTCTCGTCCGCCTCTGTGGTGTAGTGGTTAGTGTGATTAGTTGCCACCCTGGAGGCCCGCGTTCGATTTCCGGCTCTGCCACGAAATTTGAAAAGTGGCACGAGGGCTCGAACGGGGTCCACTCAGCCTCGGGAGGTCGACTGAGTGGAGGTGGGTTCGATTCCCACGTCAGCCATCCCTGGAAGTGGTTTTCCGTGGTTTCCCACTTCTCCTCCTAACTTAAGGTCATGGCCGCTTCCTTCCCCATTCCTTGTCTATCCCTTCCAATCTTCCCATCCCCCGCAAGGCCCCTGTTCAGCATAGCAGGTGAGGCCGCCTGGGCGAGGTACTGGTCATCCTCCTCAGTTGTATCCCGGACCCAGAGTCTGAAGCTCCAGGACACTGCCCTTAAGGCGGTAGAGGTGAGATCCCTCGCTGAGTCCGAGGGAAAACAGACAGAGAAAAAAAGAAAAGGAGTAAATTATTATTTGAGGGAAATTAATATAAGTCTAAACGTTCTCAAATTTACTACTGGATTTCTTTCCCTGTGTGTGAGTATATATATATATTAATTTGCGGTAGAAAATAAAGTTCCACTGCAATTTGATTATTCATTTTATTCGCATTTTTACCTTCACATTCCCTGCAATAATGATTTAATTTTTATAAAAATGTACGTCTGTGGTTGGACTCGAACTCACATCTTCGCGCTTCGGAAACAAGTACGATGACCACTCGACGATCGCTCAACTTGTCTGGTTTGCAACTCTTCAAGTATATACGTGTCGCATAAGAATCGGAGGATTCCTAAATATTTCGGATATTATTAGGTTGTGGACCTGACAAGTTTGAGTAAAGTGTGTTCGCATTTTAGTGTTCCAACACCTCCATGTGGTCCGAAGCGGATCCTGCCTCATGGTATTTGTCTTCACTGTTGGAAACTCTAACCTATTATCAATATCGTCTAGTATCTTGTTCATTATGGCTGTTGTAATGAGAAATATATCTTCTGGCAACTCTAGAAAGTAGTTATTTCTTAGTATCGTATGGGTCGTCCTTTGCCTTCTTCAGTTTATAAATAGCCTTCATACAGCAGTAAAGCTTCAAACTTACGTCTTCTACATGCCTCCATTTTGAAATTTTAGCAATTGTTAAGAGGTTTAACACAGGGCTGCTGCCAGGTTAATTTAACACAAGTATTAACAATTTGTTAGAGTTAACAATTCTTGATGAGACGACCATTTTGTTAAATGATGTGTTAAGTTTCCTTAACAGCAGAGTTAACACATAACATTCGTTGAAGAAACCGGGCCTTACTGTTTTGAGCTTGTGATGCATAGTGACTGACTACTCAGTATAAAGTTTATACGAAGTGAACCGTTGCTATATCGCGACATTAACTATAAATCCGTGCGTTAAATAATGAAAAATGAACATCATAAGCGTAAGGTTCTGCATAAGCAAGCCAGAGAACAACTGTTATTCTTCTTCTTCTTCTTGATGCTTATGGGCTCTTTATATTCTTTTACCCAGTCACTACACACTTAATATTGAAAAACTCACGAGAAATTATGCGATTCCATAAAGTCACACATGTAATAAAGCTGATTCTCACGTAAAAAGCAGAAAAAGTATTATGTAAAGAGCAGTATTACTACGAGATACAGGAGCCACTTACAGTAGAGTATGGATCGTACACACAGTTCGAATGGAAGCAGGAGCGAGAATGAAATTCACAAAGTACCTGTATCTTGCCAGCGGAAAGGTCAGATAACAAACAAGGAATACTTGTAGGAAAAGGAATTTTCATCCGTATGAGAGTAGGGAGAAATTTACGGCGAGGATGTAAATAGACAGGACATTGAAAAAAACACATGATTAGAATCGCCATCAGAATCACCACACACACAATAAGGCAAAGTAGCGAGCCGAAAACGATATTTATATTGAGAAGTAAGAGCATGTTCCGCCTCTGTGGTGTAGTGGTTAGCGTGATTAGCTGCCACTCCCGGAGGCCCGGGTTCGATTCCCGGCTCTACCACGAAATTTGAAAAGTGGTATGAGGGCTGGAACGGGGTCCACTCAGCCTCGGGAAGTCAATGAGTAGAGGTGGGTTCGATTCCCACCTCAGCCATCCTGAAAGTGGTTTTCCGTGGTTTCCCCACTTCTCCTCCAGGCGAATGCCGGCATGGTACCTAACATAAGGCCACGGCCGCTTCCTTCCCTCTTCCTTGCCTACCCCTTCCAATCTTCCCATCCCTCCACAAGGCCCCTGTTCAGTATAGCAGGTGAGGCCGCCTGGGTTAGGTACTGGTCATTCTCCCCAGTTGTATCCCCGACCAAGAGTCTGAAGCTCCAGGACACTGCCCTTGAGGCGGTAGAGGTGGGATCCCTCGCTGTGTCCGAGGGAAAAGCCGACCCTGGAGGGTAAGCAGATGATGATGAGTAAGAGCATGATTGAACCGGAGGCGTATAATATTAGTGATATGTTCCCTTATAAAACCAAGGTTGTGAGGGGATGGATGGTTGAAGCAGATAATAGTAGTGGCCTTTGGAACGTGCGGATTGACTCCATTGATCTTGCCAAGCCCATTAGGCAGTCTCCTGTAAACGCGGGAAGTAATCTAGGGGTGGTATAGCCTAGCTACTGGGAGGGGAGCGGTACAAAGTCGACTGGCTTCTTTAGCAGCTGAATCGGCGTGTTCATTACCTGCAATGTGAGAATGCCCTGGGATCCAAACAAGAGTTAAATATACTCCATCACGCTGAAGTTGGAGAAGTAAAGATTTAACATGGTATAGGCTACATACCAATTGAGAGAGGGGGGAAAGATGTTAGAGCATGTAAAACACTTTTAGCATGAGTATAAATTGTGACTTTGAGAAAGGAATGCTGTTGGGGATAAAGTAAGGCTTGCTGGATGGCAAATAATTCGGCCGAGAAAATGGAAAATGTTGCTGGGAGGTGAAAACGTTCTATTGTGTGGGAATGAAGAATGAAAAAAGCAGCACCAACGCCGTGGGAATGTTTATAACCGTCAGTATAGATGTTTACACCACTTACAAAAGGGGTTAGGCGCGGTTTTTTTAAGGAGGTACAGGGGTGACTGGAATTGGTCGTGGATACGGAGAATGAAGTCTTATTAGAATAAATGCCAGTAGGCATATAGTGAAAGAGATTAAAGGGGAAAGAATACATAGGGAGTGTAGATAGTTTAAGAAGTGAAGGTCGAAATTGATTCAAGGAAATATAAACTGTGTATATAGCGGGAAATCGTCCATTACGGGGAGGGCGTGTTTGATAATATTCATATAAGAGCTGTAGCTTCGGAAATAAGGGAGAAGAGAAACAAGCAAGGCGTTTTAGCAAGTATTTCTGAGCAAGCTTATGCCGTCTAAGTACTAGGGGTAATTCACCTGCCTCTACTAATAATGCATTGGTAGGGGTAGTCCTGAGAGCTCCAATGCAAAGTCGTAAAGCACGAAACTGGATGGTATCAAGTATCGTAAGGGTTGTAGGTTATGTTGTATCTATGATATGAGAACAGTAGTCAAAATATGAGCCAATAGTCGCTTTATATAATGAGAGGGCAGTAATGGGATCAGCACCCCATTGGCGCCGTATAACAGTTTGTAAAACTTAAAGGTATCTATGAGCTTTTTGACTTAAAGATGTAAGATGCCGTTGCCAAGTGAGCTTTTGGTCAAATATTATCCCAAGGTATTTGTAATGAGTGCTAAATGAGATATTATGCCCTTGGAAAGAATGAGGGGCGCTATCATATGAGCGCTTGAGTGTAAAGAGCATTGCTGCGCATTTATCAAGAGATAACTGAAGTCCATTATCATTAAACCACATGTATACCTCACCCATGACGTTACTCATAAGTGTACGGGCTTCATCAATACAAGCATGGGAAGAGTATAAAACTATGTCATCCGCATAAATGAAAACACGAACATGCTGCAAAATTAGGTGTTCAACATCACTAATATATAATGCAAAAAGAAGGCCGCTTAAGGCAAACCACTACAGGAAGTTCGACTAGTTAAGTGATGGTATGACGATTTAATTGTTAACGAGCGAAAGGTATATCAGTTTTGTAAGATAGTTAGGAAGGCGGCAGGTAGCCGTTTCGCCGCGAGTTTAGCCCAAACCACAGGTAATGGGACTGAGTCATAAGCGTTATGTATATCCAAAAAAAATGGTAAGGGTACTTTTTACGGTGTTAGGCAAGAAGAAGGTCTCTGGTCAAAATATTAATAGGGTCATGAGTACTACGGCCTTTGAGAATAGCATATTGATGTTTAGGGAGTAAATGATAATATTCCAGTGTCCATAACAAACGTTGTAAGAGTAGTTTTAAAAATGTTTTGCGCACGCAAGATCCTAGGACGATGCCACGATAATTCTCGGGGTTAGTAGGGGATTTTTGGGGTTCGAGAATAGGAATGAGAAAAATTCATTCCACTGAGGAGGGGTATAATAGTGCAGGAGTATCGACTGCGCATGCATTTTATAGGTAATGTAATCTGGATTAGGAGAGGATGTAGATGCGAAATGGAGAACAGCTTGCAATTCATGTAGTTGGAGGGGTTGAAGGAGGGTGGAATATTGATAGTTTGCGGGATACTGAGGAATTGAAAAAGGTTGTAATGTATAATCTGGAGTCAGTGAATGGAAAAAGGAAAGAAGAATATCTCGTGGTATGGGTCGGGGGCCGTTATGTGAGAAGGAATGTGACAACGTCCGGATGGCGCTCCATAATTGGACGGGAGGTATATGCGAAGTGAGAGAAGATATAAATGTTTTCCACGCGGCGGCACGACGTTTTTGATTGAAAATTAATTTAGTTTTATCAGTATGATTTTTCAATCTGAGATAGTTCAGACGTGTAAGGGATTGGCGATACGTACGAAATAAAAGTTTACGCTGTATAATGAGTTGATGGCACTCATTATCCCACCAGTGAATATATTAAAGGGACGGGGGACGGAGGTAACAAATGGTTTACAAGGATGGTAAGTATCAAGATACTGGGCGAGGAGTGCCACAAGGGGCGTGTCGAGGAATTTTTAAAGCGATATTCTAGGTATGAGGAAAAAGTTTGACCATCAAAATTCCGTAGAGATCGGATGTTACTGGAAGGGGCATGAGGATGAACAGAGGGGACAGGTCGGCCAAAACCGTATGTAACCCAAATGGAATAATGATCGCTTGTGAAAGTGTTCGAAAGTGTCGCCCAAGTAAGCAGGGGTGTCAGATTTGAGTGGCAAAAAGTAAGGTCGACTGCACTAGGTGGAGATTCAGGAGAAGCAACTCTTGTCGGAGAACCATCATTAAGAAGAGTCAAATTAAACCGTTGTAAAGATAAAAGAAGATAAGAACCACGGAGGGTATCGTTAGCAGCACCCCAGGCGGTATGGTGTAAATTGAAATCACCTAAGAATAGAATATTGGATAAATGCTCAAATTGCTGAAAAAATTGCGCCCATTGTGTGAACATCAGGGGGACAATAAAGATTGATGAGGTGTAACCGGCGATAAATAATACCAACAATGAAGGTGTGAGGTAAAGGGTTTTGAATTGATAAGGATTGGTAGGGGAGGGAATGATGGATAAAGAAAGCAGCTCCACCATACTCTGGGCCATCGTGGCGCACTTGATTATATCCCGGTAACGAAAAGGTTGTTTGATCTGAAAACCATGTTTCTTGCAACGCAAGAATATGAGCAAAGGTTTCGTTAATAATTAATTGAATTTCACTCCTTTATTGAGTACACTCCTAGCGTTCCATTGAACTATGTTGATCATACAGAGTAAAAATGTCGCATAATCGGTCTCGTAGTTGGTAGATGACGTGTTTGATAGAGGAGTGATCACCTAAAGCTTGGAGTAAAAGGGAAATGATGTTATGAATATCTTTCTGAAGGTGGGCCTTTTGGCGATAAACGGGATGTTCCGTACGTTCGAAGGGAGGGAAGGGAGAAATGACATTAGCTGTAGAAGTCGAGGATTGTGACTGCATGGCGGGTGGGGGGTGGGAGGAGAGCATTGATACTCACAGGCGAGTTAAGTGAAATAGGTGGATCTCTGAGGATAGCCATATGGGCAGCTCTATCGTACCCCGGAAGGGGTTGAGGTCTCGGCGATTGCATAATAACCTGAGTAAACTTACGTTTTTTCGGGTTTTCGACGCGAGGGGAGTAGGGTTCACTAGCGAGGGGTGGGAATTGGAGGTCCCCTTTACAAGGTGTACACTTATCTGTGGCATGCTGCAGGGAGCTCGTGCCCGACACTGTCGGGCGGTATGACCGTAGCGTTGGCATTTTTTGCAAATAATTGCATTGAAATTAAAAGGTTCAACATCGAGAAATACACTATAAAGTGAGACATAACGTGGAAGATATTGTGAGCGAAAGACAACTTTGACAGAACCGGTGGGTATGTATTCAATGGATTCATTGATAACAGTTTTACGATGTAAACGCTGGACAGATTTGACCTTATAATCGGCTCTGGGGTGTTGGAGAATAGACTTCTCAGTCAAGTTTTTATCTACTCCTCTTATAATACCAACACGAAAGACATTTGAGCTGGGTATATATGCTCGAGCGTGAATAGTTTCAAGTAACGAATGGCACAAAAATTCGTTCACTTGAACAGCGTAATCGAATTCGACTAGAAGACGATTTCTGCCTTTACGTATTATTGATTTGACTGGTAAATTCCTATCGTAGAAAAAGTCGGCCTAAAGCCATAGGGTGAAGTTGCCCGACATTTTTATCTGCTACTGATTCCACCAAAACAATATATGGTCCAGAATGTTCCCGAGGATACACTTCCTGAATAACAGGAGGTGGTGGCTTTTGACTACGTTGCGCTGTTTGCTTGTCAGGTATTTGATCTTGAGTAAGCTGATCGGTAGATTGATTATCCAGAGATTCATAGTCAATTTCCACTTCAACCTCATTATCAATAGCCATCTGCGAATTGTCCAAGAGGACCTCCCCTCCACTGGAGGCCGCCATCACACGAAGTCCTCACAGCTAATGATATGAGAGAGAAACGAAGCACGAACTACCAGCACACGTCCACTAAGTAAACAACCCACACACAGGACAACCTAATCGGTTCGTAGCACAGTGTAGACTACGTCTGAGAACAACTGCTTATAGTACTTTAAGCGAGAATCAGAAGCTGGCATGCCGATTCACAGGAACGAACAGCTGAAGCGCCTGTACAGAGAATAATTCAGGGAAGTAAATGTTCATTAGAGGCAAGTGGTAAACATTACATACGTGGAAAACTGTGACGAATTTAGATGGTTTTGATCAAGACGTTCTTAGGAGCAAAATACATGGCATGTATGCTGCAGCTCAATTTCCAACGGCAAAGAAAATTGGTGAAGGCTATGGAGGAAAACGTATCTGTGCGATTTTATGTATTTTACGTATTTTAAAGGGTATAGATACATGAAGTGTAACGACGGAAGAAACTTCCTTATGGAAGGTTTTGAAATCGCTGCTGCAACGACCGTATTCTTCAGGACAAGGCATCAAATTAGGCAAGAAAGAATGGCCCAAATTTATTACTTAGATGAAACGTGGGTGAATCAGAACCGTATCAGCACTTGCTGGAAATCGAATGCTGGCTTCGGGAGTCTCGAAGTTCCGACTAGTTAGGGCTGGTTCTGCTGTTTCTGGATTCATTCCTCAAAGCAAATTACTGTTCATGTCCAAACTAAACGGTAACAGCGACTCTTCTCCTTGTACACATGTGTGGGGTCACGGGTCCGAACTATGTTGCACACGTGGATTTGGCCCTGTTTTACGGTCGAATGCCCTTCGTGGCGCCAACCTTAGGATGTAATCACTATCGCCTGTTTCTGTGGTGGTTCGTAGTGTTGTGTGTAGTCTGAATATGAAGAGGAAAGATTAAAAATCCCCGACCAGGCCGAGAATTGAACCCGGGACCGTCTGAACGAAAGGCCTCAACGCTGGCCATTGAGCCAATGAGTAACAGTGACTATCATAGTAAAATGAATTCAGTGATGTTTACTGAGTGGCTCAGTGTACAGCGGCCGTAGCGCCAGCTATCACTCAAGCTGAAGGCTGATATTGTAACACGCGGCGCGCCATTGACGCTGTCATAGGGTTGTGCAGGTATGGGCACAGCGCAGGCAGAAAGAAGCTATTGAAAGGCACGGGCGCACATGCTGAAACCATTCAAGAAGATGACTTCAAACGGGAGATTATTATAGACCTTGTAAATGTTCACATACCTAATATTTACTTAAATTTAACTGAGCGAGTTACCTCAAATTATCGAGATATCTAAAAACATAAATTGACTGCACATATGCCTTTTATGATCATGAACTTCAGTAATTCTCTCATGTTTGGGGCTGAATAACCTGATTTTTATTCCCCCTTACTCAGAACAGAGACTTCTTTTGGAATTCATGTGTAAAATTTGTAACCTTTCACTCACTCAAAAATCCGATTTCAATAGATTTCTCTGCAGAATCTCTCAATCAACTCGCGACGAATTTTGGTGCGCTTTCTTTCTTTCTTTCTTTCTTTCTTTCTTTCTTTCTTTCTTTCTTTCATACTTTCTTGAAAATTTGCTTAGTTTACAAATACTCCTTATAACACCTCTCTCAGCTGCAAATCTTGCGCTCCTCTTCTGATACATATTTGCTCAGCTCATCTTCTTCATCATTATTTTTCAAGATGACGTTGATTTCTTCCTCGTTAACAATGGGAGTGTGGTATTGCTTCAAATTGGATGCGTTGAAGGTAGAATTATCTCCGGAGTCCAGATCGTGAATCTTACAGGCGTTATTATTTAAAATTTCTACAATCTTAAATGGTTCAATATAAAGTTGGGCAAATTTAGAATAGAATTTGGTGGCTGGGTCCGTAATGTCAGGTTTTCTTACAAGCACAAAATTCCCGACTTCCAATGGCTTACGGAATCGCTTATACCTTATCTTTCTAAGTCGTCGTTCTACCAGTTTCTCCATAGATATCTTAGCTCGTTCGATGTTTTATTCAGTGTTAGGGCTTTCTTCCACCGGCTTGTTCATAATATTATCCCGCGGACGTTTTGTATATCATTGATATGGATTACGCTGGGTATGTTCCATGCCAGGTGAGGTTCAAACAATCTACATTTGTTAGGAGAATCGAAGCCCAAGACCAATGACGTTCAGAACAAAAATCCGACAGAATTTTGATAACCCTCTCATGACTCTTTCAGCTATATTTGTTTCAGGATGACGTATGGAGCTACAACGACGTTGAATACCCAACTTTTCCAAAGCTTCTTAGAAATCGGTGGATGTGAATTGCGTTCCGTGATCCGTCAGAAGGCTAGCCGGTTTACCCATCTGAGGTATGACTGATCTTTCTAGACTGTTTATGATTGTTTTGGAATTTGCTTCCCTGATAGGTTGTAAAGACACAAATTTTGACATAACGTCCAACACAACAAGAACAAAACGACTACCAAATCTGCCAGTAGGTAGTCCTCCACACAAGTCTATTGCGTAGATCTCTCTTGGCCTGTTTAGTATCACAGGGATTGGCTGTTGATGCAGAAGGATAGAATTATACTTCACTCTCTGGCATGTAATTAACCTTCTTACGGTTCTTCGGAGTCCAGTCCAGGTGAAAGTTTCTCTAAGAGTAGCTGTTAGTTTATCAACTCCTCCGTGACCAGTCATACGGTGTACGTGCCACCTGGGTTACTGTGGTACTACAGCTCTTGGTCGATGAACTTGTACAGAATGTTGGTCTTGTAGATATAATCAGCTGTTAATGGGTTAGACTTTGGGTTTACAGCTTCTTCCTTACAGCGTTCAATAATTGCTTGCATTGATGGATCCCTGAATTGCAAATCAGATAGATGCCTCGATTTAGCTGAGCATTCCTCGTCATCAGTAGTCATCCCTATCATATTGACCTCCCGGGATTCCTGCTTAGACTATCTGCGAAAATATTAGATTTCTCTGGACAGAATTAAATCTGGAGCTCGGAACTGTTGTTGAGTCCATCGTGAAACCCTTTCACTAGATAACGTTGACTTCAAATCGAAAGTCAATACTTTGTGGTCAGTTCAAATTACGTTTGGGTATCCATAGACTACTTTTCTCCATTGTTGTAATGCGTAAACGATCGCCAACATCTCCAGTTCAGTAGTTGTATAATTAACTTAACTTCCTGCTTACAAATGCCAAATATGTCTTCTTGTTCCCCGTGCATTCATCATTTTGGTAAAGAGCATCCCCATTTCCATTTCCAAGGTCAGGGGCACTACGTGTAGGGGCTTGTCCTTTTCCCCTGGCCTTCCATAGATACTGTAAAGGTTTATGGTAAATAAATAATGAATTAATTAATTAATGTGGCGTCTTACTGAATAATGCATTTCAGATTGAAATCAGGATATCCTTATTTAATAATGCTGGCCATTAGGGTCTTCGTATCAGCGAAAGCTTGGTCGTGGCGGTTATTCTAATACCACCGATTGTTAACTTTTAACAATTCCTGCAGTGGTGCTACCACATCAGTATATCCTGGACAGTGGTTAGGAATGAGCTGGGTCATGCCCAAAAATTGCCGGACGTGTTGTTCATCTTTTTAGTCTTAGAAATATCGCAAATGATTTGAATTTTAATTGTGTTAGACTTGATTCCTACTCCGTCGATTGCATGTCCAACAAATAAGATTTCATGTAGATGAAGTGTTGATCTTGGAGCCCGCTTCATTCAAATTGGATAGCAGTTGGTTCAGTCTAATCAAATGTTATTCGAACGTAGAATGGCTAACACCGTATCATCAATATAGGTCGTTATGAACTCTTTGACCTCGGGTTTCAAATTCCTGTCGAGTGCTCGAATGAGTGCAGCGCGAGAATTCCGAATTCCAAAAGTTAGTGTTTAAAAATATACGTCTGGTTGTTGAATAAAAATCCTGTGAGCAGTTTCGATTTTCCTTCGAAAACAATGTGATAGTATAGCGACGTCATCCCATGCCTTTGAATCGTCTAATGACGTCCTTTGTCTCTAGGTCTCGACTGCCTTTCTCCTCTTCTGAGCCAGATGGTGTTATTACATTCACAGCAGGCTCAACCCGTCTGACTTGGGAGGTTGTTCCATCGACCTGTCTGAGAACAGATTCGGCGTGGACCACAGATTGGACAACCGGGCGAGTTTGCTGTGCGGTTATGAGTGCGCGGCTGTGAGCTTGCATCCAGGAGATAGTGGGTTCGAATACCACTGCCCGCAGCCCTGAAGATGGTTTTTCGTGATTTCCACTTTCACACCAGGCAAATACTGGGGCTGTACTTTAATTTAAGCCACGGCCGCTTCCTTCCCACTCCTAGCCCTTTCCTATCCCATCGTCGGCACAAGACTTATCTGTGTCGGTGCAACGTAAAGCCACTAGCAAAGAAAAGCAGATTGGACAATTAGAAAGCGCTGAATACGTGGAGGGAACTGTTTGGCGATAGCTCTCCGTATATGGCGAGTCTAATTACTTTAAACGGTGTAACTGTAGAGTAAAATTGACTAGGTCCACTTAAATAATACTTTTTGGAATAAAGTTCAAGTCTAATATACTGTTGAACTTCAAGGCTCCAGAATTTCTCCAAAAATGCTCGCTTGAACCCTGTGAAGTCCTCAAATATATACCTAAAAGCTTATACCATATGAGCTGTGCCCCGTCTATGTGGCGCTCCACTGTTTTGAGTGTTCGTTCGTGGGAAATCTTTGGCTCACGAAAATATTTTCCTGTCTCACGGATGAATCTGCGGGGAGTCGTTCCAGATCCAGTGCTGCCAGTACATTTCTTAGGTCTGACCTCGTGGGTAGGGTTGATATTTATTATCTGGGTACTGTTCCCCACATATGCCTTGGCGTTTCTCTAATATCCTAATAAAAATTTAATTTCGTATGGCTATGTCTAGCTGGGCGCAGCCCTTGTAAGGCAGACCCACCAATGACGGTGGGAGGCATCTGCCGTGTGTAGGTAACTGCGTGTTATTGTGGTGGAGGATAGTGCTATATGTGGTGTGTGAGTTGCAGGGATGTTCGGGACAGGACAAACACCCAGTCCCCGAGCCAAGGGAATTAACCATTTAAGGTTAAAATCTCTGGACTAAAGGCCAGCAGACAAAGGCCGGACAATATCGTAATTAAACAGCGGCATCTCGGACTGATTGTCGGCTGCTGTTCTTTTTCCTGCTTCGACCTGTCGAGAACAGATGACAGAGTTTTGGTGGTTTCGTTGTCAATTTTGAGATGCTGGATATCTCTTTGTATACTAGTCAGGTTTTCATTCAATTTCTTCATTTGCTGGTCTACCTGTGTCTTCTTCTTCTCCTCTGATTCTTCGGCTATCAGGCTAAATTTGTTATTGATCAGTTCTGGATAATCTGGTTACCATTATCCATCTCTTCCGCCATTTTCTTGAATTTTCCTACCCATTCCGAGTTCGATTGCGTCATTCTTCCTTGTACGGAATCTATTTATTCTCTGAGGCCTCTGATGTCTTGACTGACTCGAGATTGAAGTTCATTAACGGTTTCAGTTGACTAAGCTCTTTCTTTCTGTCATCTCTGCTCTCAAGCTTCGCCTCTATTGATGCAACCTCGCTTTGCTTGGTTTTTATATTCTGCTGGAATTTAGTGGTAATTCTACGCAGGCTTTCCTGAATTTATATTTTTATACCTTCTTGCATTTCTTTCTTAGCTGCGTCGTGGGTTTCCCGAAATCTGCTACGAGTAAGCTTTTGCATTTCCTCTATTTCTCTTCGCATTGCTTCTTGTCCTAGCCGATTATCTTTCCTCGTGGTTTCTTGCTTCTCTTGGGCTTCCTGAATTTTCTTCTTGGTAAGCTATTATGCCTCTTGTACCTTCGTCATCTTCCCAGCCGGCTCTTGTTGCAAAACTTTGACCTGGGATAAAGAAGCCATGCCTGTCGATGTTTATTCGCAGACTACGCACGGTAATAATAACCGAACATTGTCTATGCAGGCTGAGCGTGGTAATAGTTCCTCAAAGAATGCTTTTGCAGACTGAATACGGTAAAGTTTCTCGAAAAATATCTATGCAGATGGAATTCATAAATAATATATCGGCAACTGCTCGTGCAGACTGAGCCTCTCAATCTCCTAATCACAATGTCCTGTACTACCGTACATCCTAGGAGATGGTGAATACAAATTCACTAAATTTTCAAAATATATGGGTCCCATAGGGCCTAGAATCTGCGATGATATTATGACCAAGATGACAGACATATATACAAATACTTCGTGCGGATGTTCAAATAGAAAACAGCTATCAAATGCATTAAATATTCTTAACCAACAACAGTTTCAAAACTTCGGTTCATCCTTCCAATATTCAATCTCCTAATTTTGAACCGAGACTCAACGACAATACGCCCATCCTATGTCCACCAGAATATCATGTATTTGGGTTTAACATTTAATATACAATCCACAAAAATTCATAAATCGTGCCTGTCCGCCTTTCATATAGATATATTATTATTATTATTATTATTATTATTATTATTATTATTATTATTATTATTATTATTATTATTATTATTATGATTTCTCCTTCTTACTAGCCACGGATAATGACTAATCGAGCCCCAAAGTTTGGCACTATTTTGTAATCTGTAACCGTTCATAGAGCAAAATCACAACAACGGGGTTCGAAGAACTTTTGTGTATAAGCCATAGCTTTACTCGACGGAGATACAATGAGAATGAACTCGTAGGTGTGAAGGTTCTGTCAGGCACCGGTGATAGTCCATTACCATGTTGCCGTTATCATTACGGAATCTTATGGCTTATAACTATACGAGGGTGAGGAAAAGATCATAGTTCATAGATAATAATATTTAGGATCTGTTTCAGTTGGAAGGATGTTCCAGTTTAATGATACCAAGTCATCGTTAAAAGAATAATTAACAATAAAAGCATATCTCAACATAGGTGGACAATTAGCAAGATTTTGAATATGACAAATTGCATAGTTTATAAATTCTCTTGTCGGTTATTGTTTTCCGCTCACGTGACGGCTGCAATAAGGTCCTACCGTTAACAATGATGGCTGGCTGGTCTACTCTCATACAAGTCCAGCCAATATCTGAATGAAGGTAGTAACACAGAAAGTTGCTGAAGGCAACTGTTTAATTACAGTATGTTAGTTCATTTATTTATTTCCGATGCAATATAAAAACTCGTGTTCATGCCTATACCGGGCTAAACCTTGTCCTTTAGTATTCCTTACAAAATAACGTTTACAATAGTCGCGTAAAACAAGCGGCTTCTAATTAACAACTTGAGCGATCAATAAATAAAAATACGTGGAACGTCGTAGAGTCTAAAACGAAACAAGGATCACAACTCTGCAGCTTACCACGGATCATAAATCGAATGCAAGTTTTAAGCAGAAGAACAAAATAATTATGCTATCCTCCGGCTGCAACACCCTAGAAAACCCTAGAAAACCACACAATACCATAATGAACAATCGTGATTTGAGATCATCAAGTCACCATAACAACATATGAGTTCGTCCACGGTCTCAGCTCCGAGTTGCTGAAAAGAGTGCGACTTAAATATTTTATTGGAAAAGCATTATGTTCGAAGAACTTCGCCATGTTTATATGTCTGCTATCATTCATAGAAGACCTGTAACATAAATATGAAGAATAATTATTCACATGTTCATTTAGAAGACTTTATTTAGCGATCAGTGCCCTCAGCGGTACAATCCTAACACGCTTGGGATTCGCATGACGAGCATCCCATCCACCGTAGATTCTATTACATCGTACGTAATACATATTCCCCAACACTATAGTCGTGCACGACATCACCTTAAATCATATCGACGATCCTAACATTCAACAAACTCTGTATAATCTCATACACGCGTCATAGAAATTTAAACCTTTCAAGTAGATATACAGGCTCATAATTGTGGAAGAAAATCCTTGAACTCTATTATCCGAATCTAAACTGCCTAATGAAGAACCGGTTAGGCCAGAGGAGACATCTGGCTTGTAAAGGAAAACTTCCTAACCTCCACAATATAATAAATGCTTTCCGAAATATTAGCAGTAAAATTCGATTCATGAAGGAATTGGCAAGGTAAATTCATCGGGAAAACCGTATCACTGAGGCAATGGGCTAGATCAAAATGAAATTTCCTTAGATTACGACCTACAAATTGTACGTTTGGAATTTAGATGAAACCGGCACAACACTCAAGTCACGATAACAACATATAAATTCGTCCACGGTCTCTCCTCCGGGTTGCTGACATTTCCTGCGAAAATGTACAAAATGCGGGCTACTCTAAGAAAAACAAATCAACTATCATTCAAGAGAAACAACAGATGACACTGCGGCGTCGCTCTAATATTATAAATGTTAAGAGATAAAATCTGGCTACACAATGTATTAGAATAGATAAAGGAAAAACCTTTGTAGTCATCTTGGCTGGTAAATTCCTGAAGATCTGACCTGTAAACCCTGGTCCTCGGGTCATTATGACATTCGTTCATTTCAGCGCATTTTACAGGCCCGGAGGGACTCCATCGCGACTTAGGCCTGCATATTGATAATGTTTAACACTTCAATAAGACGATCCTTCCTCAGTTCCTTCATGGAACTTTTACAATCAAATATTAATACAGTGGAATACCTAGATAAATGCAACAATATTCTGCTACAACACTCGCCTTTTCTTTTAGTAAACTAAAATTTCTCACGTAATGATTTCCTCGCTTATACAATCAGCACGGCAACTAGATATTTCCATTGCTCATTCGTATTTCATTGTTAACAATGGAGTGGATGTGGGCGTTCCTCGCGACAACACAGAGTCGAGTAACATTTCTCTATGAAATAAGACGATTTCAGAAGCGGGAATGCTCGATTGACAATGGAATGCACCCAATAAGTTGTATCCCGTTGTCTCATTTTCCTAAAAGAGCTCTCAATCAATTGTAGATGTTAATATAATGCAACTCCACTGTTCAAACCATCAATAGATTGCGTTATAGAAACGGTAATTGAGAATTCGCAATAGTACTCAATTCATGTTCTTGTCTAATATGGTCATCTTCACTCAACAGTAGTTGACGTAATTTCAAAATATTCAGGACAAAAATTTATTCGATACCATGAGGACTGAGCTGCTAAATTTTCACATATCAAATATTTACTTAAATTTAACACTCAACCGAGCGAGATATCTAAAAACATAAATTGACTCGATATATCTGGATATATGCCTTTTATGATTTCAACTGACTTCTGTGTTATCATGAACTTCAATAATTCCCTCATGTTTGGCTCAGAATAACTGGAAAGGTTATAATATACACGATTCCAACAAATACAAAATAAAAAATGTTGAAGTAGATTGAACCTTACAATGTACTACCATCTTAGGTGGTTTACGTTTTTATTTACAAGAGTCGCCCGGTCATCTGATCACTCTGGGGACTACTGTACTACAAATGGTAATAATAATTTTGCTATATTAAATTGAATCGCTACACTGTCAGGAGTCAGTTCTCTTTCAGTCGCTCAGTGAGTGTCATTTATATTCTCTTCAAGGTAACCAGAAGCAGATGACGCCAGAGCAGGAGGCCAACTTCATGAAGCTGCTAGAGGCCTCGGAGGAGATGGAGGGAGACCACCGTCATTCAGCGAAGCCGAATTTTCAAGATATGTGGGAGAATATGTGGGATCACTTTGGCTTTCTGGACTACTGGCTGTGAATAGAGGAGGGAAACTATTTCCAAATCTCAGATTAGATGACTAATATCTGAAGATAGAATGTGTTGCTCTTTTATCTGTCTGTTAGTTAGTTATAGCATCCGTTGATTTTACTAAGGTCAGTATTTAAAATAAGGGAAAGATGGATCGGGTTACTGATTCGACGGGTTCTTTTGACTTTTCCACATGTTTTCATGAATAAAGACGTGTTAGGCACTATTACTAGAATACTGTCTATCGCCTATTGTAATTGGAAATAACAAACCAGTTGAACATTTTACACAGTTTTATTAATTCATTAAAATCTAAGCTATCAGGAATATAAAACTGGAACAGGTAAATAATTTCAAGAAATTTCTGCCAGGATGGCAGCATTGCAGTGAAGTAGCAGTCAATAGTATTGTACTCAGTCACAATTTCTTCACAGATCGCCAGTCTCTAGGAAATCACTGGTATCATTTTCACACGGGACTGGAATTATAGAGACGTAACTTCGTTTCGTGTTCATTAACGCATACAAATTACGTGGCTATCGTCACTAAGTGAAACTAAACGTCACACTGAAATCCTGCAAAGGACTTCCCCCCATAACTTCTCGCATCTCAAGTAATATGCTCTTTACAAAATAATTGCTTAAATTTCTCATCGCTAAACCAAAGTGCATCTTGGCATTTCCTGAGAAGACTTAACTGTGTTTAGTTTTAAGAACATTCAAACGTACTGGCGAAAGGAGAATTTGTAAGCTACGAGAAAGTTTAACATCTAGCAGTAAGGCTCATCTCTAAAGTTAACAGGCACTTTATGTTCCTGGGGTGTACAGACCCGACACGCCTGGAGCTAATTCTCATGTGGTGGTGACGACGCAGTAAGGAACGTCACTGTAGCGGCTGATATGAACTTTACAAGTTAAAATTTCATTCTTGTTCGGTACTGACTCCGAAATTTAAATTATAACTGTTTTGGAGATCCACCAAATCAACACAGCCTTAGTGGTCAATTATATTTACAAAAAACTCAGTACATGTTTCGGCACCTAAGAGCCATCGTTAGTTGTTCCAAACAGTCTGTTTTAAAATAGCCATAGAGTAAGACTTTGTCTAGATGATGGTGCGCAGAAACATAATAAATAAGGTCTAACACATTAAAAACACATCATACACAGTGTGTATCAATTACCTTCAACTTGGATCTTAAAATAAGTTCATAGCCCAAATCCAGTCACGTTACTTAACAAAAAGAGTCGGCTCTAAAGGAACAAAATAAGTATACATGTTTGTTCTAGATTATTACAAATGAAAAAGTTGCGTGGAATTCAATACAGCCATACAGCCCTATTCCATTAATGCTTGCCTGCAACAGTATGCACAAGAGGCATAGGTTTTAACTTTAAGAAGGAGTTTTAAAACGGGACTGTCCTAACTTGAAGGAACGGCATTTTTCTATTTTTCGATTTTAATTTGGACTATGGTCAAGAATAAGGAAAATATCGTCGGGATACCTATTTCAGAAAATTTCGTTCTTAAATGATTGATTATTCAATATTTTAATGTGTTTTAGATTATCTAGGTAGATCTCAAGCAAAATACCTGAGGCTGGATATCCCATGGCCAGTCCGTGTTGTTGGTAGATTTTATTGCTGAAATAGAGTAGTATTTTTTTAATATCGTTACGGCCTCATTGGACCATGTTTATTAAGGTTTCTAACAATGTTTACTTATCCTTGCTTCTTTCATTCTGTCCACTGACCAGGGTTTGTCCTCATCTTCAGGTTCCCTCCAATACTAGATTTATGTTTAAAGATGCATCTATCTAGGACATCTTGTTCCGTTATCCCGCTCAGCCTCAAAACATCAGCCACTCCTCGGTTCCTTTGAGATTACAAACTTGTGTTAGGATCGGTTGTCAGACACACGGAACACGTGACCTTCTTGCCCTGATGACATCCGTTATTTTGACCACCTTGTTATGCATTCCTTCATTCTTTTCTGAGCTTCCATGTTCCTTCCTTTTTAATGGGTCCTAAGATCTTTCATCCTATCCTTCGTCATAGTTTCTCTAGTACTCGATTTGAGATTGTATGCCTTAAGCTCAATGTTTCTGATGCATGCAGAACTTCTGGTCTTACAACTGTCTGGTAGTGTCGGATCTTAGCTCCCCACGATAGTGCTCTCCTATTGTATGTCTCAGGAGTCTTCATGTATGCTGCCTTCATTTTTATTAATTTTGCTTCCACACCCTGTTTATCACTTTTGTTCATATCTAGCCACTCTCTTAAATATTTGAAGGATTCAACCTCTAGAATATCACCCTATGTTGTTTTTATCTTAAATGGACTGTAATATTGGCCATGTATTTCATTTCTTCAGTCGAGATTTTGAGACCTATTTTTCCTGCCTAATGATAAAGTTCCTCAATCTGTTGTTTACCTGATTCAAGGGATGGTGCTAGGTTTGCAAGATCATCTGCAAAAGCAAAAAAGCACATATTATTTTAATTTTAGGTCCCTTAAATATGAGTCCACTTTCAATTTCCTCTCCTTCGAGGGCTTCTCTCCCTTCTCGGATGACCTTTCTACGACACAATTAAAAATAATATGTGATAAACCATCCCCTTGTCGGACTCCAGTTTTGATGTCAAAGGATTCTGAAATTTAACCTAGAAACTGAACTTTTATTTGGTCTTAGTCAGGGTTCTTCGATGATGTTTCTAGTCTTACTGTCGAGGCCAAACTCTTCCAGAACGTTTATCAATGCCTACCTGTCTATCGAATCATAGGCCTTCTGGATGTCTATGAAAATTATCACTAGGTCTTTTTTCCTTAAGTTGGCAAGTTCATTTATAGTTCTTAAGTTAATGATCTGTTCAGTGCATGATCGCTCCTTCCTGAATCATCCCTGATATTCACCAAGCTGTGGACCAAGTTACGTTTTAGCTCGTAAAAGGAGAGCTTTAGAAAGAATCTTGTAGGTTATAGACAAAATATTGCTGAAATAGAGTAGCATTTTTTAAATTATCGTTACGGCCTCATATGACCATGTTTAGTTAGGTTTCCAACAATATTTACTTATCCTTGCTTCCTTCGTTCTCTTGATGTGAGCGTTCCTTCTGTCCTCTGTCTTTAGTTGTTGATATTCGTTTTAGATCCTTTCGTATGGAGAGAGTGGATGTGGGCTGATACCTTAGCGGTTTGACAGATCTTCGTTTATGTCTCAGTCGAACCCCTATCAGTCTTCTTCCACATTTTTGACACAATTGAGTCCTCATCAGGGCTTTATTATTCTTTAAAGGGCAATGATTCGGCACACTTCGTCTTTGCACGGTGGTTTTGACTGTTGTAGTTTGAAGGTCACAGTTGAGATGTTTACCAAAGTAGTTGACAAGGAAGTGGGTAATCATTCTGGGGAGGATCATATGGCCTAACTACTGTCAGCGAGGAAACCAGCCACAAGCAGGTGGTCAGGGTTGATGCTACCGAAGCACGCCTGCGTGGAGATATCAAAGTAATTCGTTAGTCAGATCATACGATCCTACATGCACAATGTCCAAAATATAATTTATCAAATAATTTCAGTCAGAATAACGATAACGAGATTCATTGATATTAAAACGAGGGTTGGAACAAAAGTCATGGCAACTACTTTTTTTCTTGAAGATACCAGTCCGGTTCGAAAATGTGACATATACGGACGAAAGGACAAGGTGTTAACTACATGTGTGGACAATGAATAGCACTGAAATATCGTAACACTGTAATTTATTACGGTAGTATACAGAGCAAAATGGCCTTCCTGGTGCAAAAGAATGACAACACAGTACACATAAAGTTGAGATGACAAACCTGGGCCTAAAGACCCTCAAAGTAGTCCCCTGCTACTGATACCACACGCTGCCAACGATGTGGGAGGCGCTGAATACCATCCGCCTCAGCATTTGCCGCACCATGTGTGAATCGGGTCACCTGTTGGCGCACAGCATTAGCAATGTCCTCTCGTGTTGCAAACCGCCCACCACGTAGTTGTTCCTTAATCTTTCGAATAAGATCAAAGTCGCAGGGCGAAATGTCGGGAGAGTACGGTGGGTGCTCCAATTCTTCCCATCCCCAACGTCGCAGTAGCTGCCCTACACAGTCTGCTTTATGTTGTTTTGCATTGTCGTGCAGGATTATTGCACTGTCCACAAGATCCGGACGATTCTCCCGAACGCCACATCGTACCTGTCGTACCAGTAAGTCCCTGTAGTACTGTGCGGTCACTGTTCTGCCATGTAGAACAAAATGGCAAACAATGACACCCTTGATGTCATACGCGACGATCACCATCAATTTGACTGGGAAAGGATTCTGACGGACCTTCTGCCTCCATGGTGATCCAGAATGTCGCCACTCCGCGGACTGAAGTTTCAGTTCTGCTTCGTATGCCCTGGCCCAAAATTCATCGATGGCGATTATTCGTGACAAGAATTGATTTCCGTCCTGTTGCCAGAGTGCAAGGTGGTCGGAGCATATTGCATAGCGCACCCACCTTTGAACTCCCATCAGTCATGCGGTACCCACCACGATGCGATTTTGCGCAGTTGCAACTCATTACGCAATATCCTGTGAACGGTGCGTTTCTCGATGCCACTTGCCCTCTCTAAATCCAGTAGCGTCCATCGTCTGTCTTCATCCAGGAGCTGCTCGATGAGGGCACGTGCCACGTCGGTCCAAACACTGACAGGGCGTCCCGAACGTTGCTCATCAATGGTTGACACATGTCCTTGCTGAACTCTCCTACCGACCGTGCTACTGTACGGTATGGTAGGGGATTATTCCCAAGGGCTTCCACTAATTCACTGCGACATTCCATCGCATTTCTTCCTCGGAGAACGGCTATTTTGATGTAAGCGCGCTGCTCAACACATGTTACTTCCATCTCGCACGACACTCACCAACTGACTGATTTCACAGCCCTCGTACGATACTACCAGTTATCACAGAGCCATCTGTTGTTTTGCATACACACTATGCCTGCAGAACTTCCACACGACACATATCTAGTGTACAAGAAAAAAGTAGTTTCCATGACTTTTGCTCCAATCCTCGCATAAGCAAGCAATTCAATCCGAAGAATGCCCTCATACTTGACGCGCCATTTTGAATCTCTAGCTTCTATGACATCGTCCGGTCGTGCCTTATTGGACCTTTAACCACAATGACATCGACCGTTCGGAAAGGCCCGACGAAAGCTTTACTTCTACTCTCTAGCACTGAGTTGGTGTAAGGCGTGGTAAACGGATATGTTGCGCGTAATATGAAACTCGTAGAAGTCAGGACATTAACGAGGCTTCGGTTCGTGTAACAGCTGAAATGTGGCGTGCCCTATATCACGTGGTGACGGAAGAGTTGAGATTCTGTCAATCGGACGGTCAGTGCGATGTGACTGTCGACTGTATTGTCATTAAGCCGAACGATACGTGTAGCAGTGAGAAGGACGAATTCGACTTGGAAGGAGTTCGTCGTTTATCAGATTATAATTAGGTAAACTACTTTATTTCCACTGTCTTTAATATTGCCTTTCCAAAACTATACTTCTCTTCCAGAATTTAATTTCATTTAGGTACCCGTGTTTCGCTAATGTACAAGTTGTGAATACGATTGTATTAAATTGCATAGCTCTTAACGTTACCCAAGATGTGCGACGGGGAAGTCACGATACGTCATTACAATGACGACAGCGGGAATGTCGCGATTAAAAGCAATGCCATCATAAGAAACACTCGATCAAATAATAAATTACCGTACACATTTTCCCACTTTTAACGAATACAAAAGGCAGTAGGGAAGTTTTGCAATGTGAGTGAACGCTTTAGACTTTTCAAAATAATTTCCACCACACTCAGTACATTTCTCCATACGTCGAAACCAGTCACTGAACCAACTCTGCTTCTATTTTTCGGATACATTTTCCACACTCTTGATCGCATGCTGCCAGAAGCTCCACGTTGGATGCAAAACCCCGCCTTTTCAGCTACATCTTCACTTCTGGGAAGAGTGTGAAGTCACATGGGGCAAGATCAGAACTATGTGGAGGGTGATCAAGCATAGTCAAACCTGATCTGGCAAGAAAATCCATTGTTGCATTAGCACGATGTGCTGGAGCATTGTCGTGATGCAAGAGCCAAGTGTTGAGCCGTGACCGTGGACGGAGCTGCTTGAGAGCCTGGATGACCTGAGGCAGACAAGTCTCACTGTACCACTTCCTAGTAACTGTCCTTTGTGTTTTCAGCACAACCGATTCAGGATGCCCCGTTTAGTGAAGAATACTGCAATCATCCTTTTCTTCACTGATCTTGACTTTCGCACAGTCACAGGAGTACCCTCATCTTCAAACAGCCTCACCTTGTTCTGGGATTTTGTTGGGACGTCGTAATAATAAAGCCAAGTTTCCTCAACTGTAACGATGCTATTGACGTTACGCGAAGACCCATTATCAAACTGTTTTAACATTTCTCGGCACTATTTCACTCGCTGTGTCCTTTGTTCCTCTGAAAGTGAATGGGGCACCCAAAGGGAACAAACCTTTCTAACATGGAGATGGTCGTGTAGTGTAGTACTGAATGTCAACCGCCTCTCTTGCTGCAACATTTTCCTCACAGCTTTAATATTTTCCTCAGTCACTGATTCAGACGGCCGCCCAGAACGAGGATCGTCTTCAACCCCAAAATTTCCCCTCTGGAACTCTTTGTATCAGCGGAAAATTGTTGTCCGATGTGGACAGTCTTTCCCCAGCACAGGAGTCATTTACTCCAGGCACTGGTCAACAGTTAATCCACGAGAAATATTGTAGCGGGTAATTGCGCGATATTCACCTTTAGACCACACTGATATCTTAACTTGCTTTCAATCCCACTGCTTGGTAACAACTGGTGTGATGGTCGCGCCTTGCTGTCTTCTAGACTGGTTTAAACCCCTCTTTTCATCCCTGATCATAACAGGGGTGTAAAGCCAACCGTTTTTGCGTATTGCAAAGCTTTTCTAGTGCCCTTTGTAGTACTACGCTGCCGATCTAACAGTCGTAAGTTCCTGAGGTGGAATGACCAGGCCGCAGGCAGCCATGAACACTCCACTACTACTAAATGTTTTACCGGACAAGTTGTCCGTGTGGTTAGCGACACGCAGCTGTGAGCTTGCATCCGAGGATAGTGGGTTCGAACCCCTCTGCCGGCAGCCCTGAAGATGATTTTCCGTGGTTACCCATTTTCACATCAGACACTGCCATGGCCGCTTCCTTCCCTCTCCTAGCCCTTTCTTATCCCATCGTCGCCATCTGTGTCGACACGACGTAAAACAACTTGTACAATAAAACTTAATGCCATTATTTCGTTAAGTGTGCACACTGCTGGGATTAGTATCAGAATATGTATGAACCAGAGGAATGACATGCTAAGGAAGAAAGTTGTCTACTTCCACAGATATTTCCCGCCAATATCAGGCTCAAGGTGTTATACTCGGTACGCAGCAGTAATCCCATCTATCGGAGATAAGTAGCATCATAAGAGACAAAGAACATCACAACAGTGATCAATGTGGTGTTATTGTCAATCAATTTATGAGCTTTCGATGTTGTAGGCCTTCACATTATTAGTTTTTTATGACTCTGAAATACCACTCTTATCATAGTCGGCACGATAAAACTGAATAAAGCATGAATGTTCGGAAATTGCATTAATTATAACTATTGTTGTGTAGTCGTTTTCGATAGGTATTTACAAATTAAATTTTCGGCGCCTTCTCCATAACTGCCACTTCATCCAGGGTGAATAACATTGTTAGCAGCCTAGACTGTAGTTTCTTATCCGCCGACTCTGAATACCGATTTTCATTCAATTCTGTTCACCCAATATCTCGAGGATCGGCGTTGATATGGACTTAGCAACAAAAATCTAAATTTATGAATATCTCCGTTATCGGAAATTCAATTCTATATAACTTTAGTTATGTAGTATTTACCGACAGTACCACTAATAACAAAAATATCTGAGAAACACGTTTTAGGCCTTCATCTAAACTACCATTTCAGTCTGCGTGAATAAAATGATTTATAGCCTAGATTGTAGTGGCTCATTCCCCGACTTTAAATTCTGAGCAATGTACAGACAAAACTCTTATTTTGTATATAGATTACATATTAAAAGTGTGAATTTTTCTTTATATATGCTGCTGTGAATGATTTATTTACGTATTTACAGTTTGGGCATAACCTTAAATCCATCAACCTCCCGTAATTTATTTCGTCTCTGAGATGTTAAATATCCAGGTGTGATATGTCATTCACTTGTTGTTTATTCCTCGCGGGCGTTGATGTTCTTTGTGTCATCAGTCCATAGACTGGTCTGATACAGCTTCGACCCTATACTATGCTAACCTTTCAATTTCTACATGCTATATCTGCTGTAATCTGCTTGTCATATTCGCACCTTGGTCTACCCCTACCGTTCTTACCAGCTACACTTCTCTCAAGTACCAACTGTACAAGACCTAGGTGTCTTAAGGTATGCCCTATCATTCTATCTCTTCATCTGGTCAAATTTAGCCAAATCGATCTCCTCTCACCAATTCGATTCCGTATCTCTTCATTCGTGATTCCATCTACCCATCTCACCTTAGGCATTCTTCTGTAACACCACATTTCAAAAGCTTATATCCTGAGCTAGTTATCGTCCATGTTTCACTTCCATACAATGCCACGCTCCTGACGAAAGTCTTTCTAATTCTTACATCAATGTTGGAGGGGAACAAATTTCTTTTGTTAATAAAGCTCTTCCTTGCTAGTGCTGTGTCCCCCTTACTTCTGCCATCATTAGTTATTTTACTACCAAAGTAACAATAGTCTTCTACTTCCTTTAAGACTTAATTTCCTAAACCAATATTTCCTACATTACCTGACTTTGTTTGACCACACTCTATTACTTTTGTTTTGGACTTATTTATTTTCACCTTTTATTCCTTATCCAAGTCTGTCCATACTATTCAGCAATTTCTCCAGATATTTTGCAGAGTCAGATAAAATAACAATTTCATCTGCAAATCTCAGGTTTTGATTTCCTATCCTTCAACTTCGATACTCTTTCCAAATCCCTCTTTGATTTCCTTTATTGCTATTTCCTTTATTGCCTGTTCTATGTAAACATTGAAAAGGAGAGGGAAGAAACTGCAGCCTTGCTTCACTCCTTTCTGGATTGCTGCCTCTTTTTCAAAGCCCTCAATTCTTATCACTGTAGACTGAATTTGTATGGATTGTAGATAATTCTACTTTCTCGGTATCTGATCTCGATCACCTTTAGAATCTCAAACAGCTTAGTCTGCTCAATATTATCGAATGCCTGTTTTTAGGTCTACGAACGCCATGCACGTGGGCTTGTCTTTCTTAATACGGTCCTCTAAGATCACACGTAAAGCCAGGATTGCTTCACGTGTTCCCAAATTCTTCTGAAGCCAAATTGATCTTCTCCCAACCCAGCTTCTACTTGTCCTTCCATTCTTCTGTAAATAATACGTGTTAAAATCTTTCAGGAGTGAGTTACTAAACTAATGGTGCAGTATTTTTCACACTTGTCAGCACCGGCCTTCTTGGTAACAGGTATAACAACAATCTGCCGAAAATCAGATGGTATCCCTCCTGTATCATACAACTTACACATTAAACGGAAGAACCTCTCCATGGTGGTTTCTCCTAAGGCAGTCAGTAATTCTAGGAGTATGTAATCAATTCCCGGTACCTTGTTCCTACTTAGGTCTCTCACAGTTCTGTCGAATTCTGACCTCATAATTGGATCTCCACGTCATCAGCGCGAACAGTCTCTTCTTGTTCCAGAACATTATCATCTACTTCCTTATCTTGATACAACTGTTGGATATGTTCCTGTCATCTTTCTCACTTGTCTTCTTTCCCTAGAAGTGGTTTTCCATCTGAGATTTTAATATTCATACACCTACTTTTCCTTTCTCCAAAGGTTTCCTTGATTACCCTGTATGCAGCATTTACCTTTCCTAGGACCATACAACCTTCAACATCCTTGCACTTGTCCTTCAGCCATTCTTCCTTAGCTGTCCTACACTTTCTATCTACTTCATTCTTTATTCGGCTGTATTATTTCCTTCCCTCCTTATATTTTTGCATTCCTGTACTTTCTTCGTTCGTCAATCAAGTCTAGTGTATCTTGAGTTATCCATTGTTTCTCAGGTAATCTTTCTCTTCATCCTAATTTTTCTTCAGCAGCCTCACTGATCTCATTCTTCATGGTTGTCCATTCTTCCTCAACTGTGTTTCCTTCAGCCTTTTCATTTAGTCTCTGTGTTCCATGTTCCTTGAAACAATCCCTCACACTCTTTTCTTTCAACTTGTCTAGATGTCATCTACTTACATTCCTTCCATTCTTCAATTTCTTCAACTTCAGATGGTATTTCATGACCAACAGGTTGTGATCGAGTCAACGTCTGCTCCTGGGAAAGTCTTACAATCTAACACCTGGTTTCTCTGCCTAATCATAGTGAAGTCTATTTCATACCTTCCAATGTCTCCAGGTCTCGTACATGTATACAGCTGTCGTTTGTGGTGGTTGAACTAGGTGTTAGCCAAGACTAAATTGTGATCGGTGCAGAATTCAACCAACCGGCTTCCTCTTTCATTCCTTTGTCCCAATCCGAATTCTCCTACTGTATTACCTTCTCTTCCTCGGCTTACCACTGCATTCCAGTCTCCCATCAAAATATAGGTACTCATCACCTTTTACATACTGTATTAAATATTCTGTCTCTTCATATTTCTTTCGATGACTTCATCATCCGCAGAACTAGTAGGCATATAGAGCTGCACTATTGTGGTGGGCATTGGCTTGACCACAATAATCCTTTCACTATGCTGGTCATAGTAGCTTTCCCGCTGCCCTATTTTCTTATTCATTATTAAACCTATTCCTCGCGGGCAGTGAACATGATTTGATTTGTAATCCATATCATCAATGCATTTCATCTACATGTTGACATCGAAAGTATCCGGCATCAGTCTGACAATGAGGTAATCGCGGTAATCACGCGTGGCTCTTGCCATATGCTCGGAAGTAGCCCGGTCATCCTCCAGTCAACGCGAAAACCGCGGATAGATACATGATGTTCTTTGTTTACATCAGGTTCAGTTCTCTCGATGACGGCAAAAAATGTTTATTTCAGTCTGTACCCGGCGAGGGAGGTATATATAATTCCCCTGTAAGTAAATTACCTCCTCTCCCAGAAAAATGTATATTTTAAATCTTTTTGTTTGAATTCTGTTGTCGTAAGGGGAATGGTAAACGTTGGAAAATATTCCATTCGACTGAGAAGTTTATGAGAGACTAAGAAGGGTCAGACGAGGTGCAATTTGTACTGAACCTTCCTCTATCAAGGCTAAGTGCTGTACACACCCTCCTAGCTCGAGTGATGACAAGGGAGGAGGGTTTCTGATGGGCTTGCCAGAGTGAAACGTGAACAGTAAATTTCCACCGCTACGTTGTTTTATTGCTCAAGGTCATTCTAATATTCCTATATTCTGTGTATTGGTTAAAATAAATGTGATAGAAGGGAAGGTCTTGAAAGTAAGACAGTTAGGCAGTACCATATGGCTGATAGCAGGCATGAAGGAGTTTAAAAAAAGTAACTATGATCGGTGGAAAACAGTAAATATAAATGTAAACAGACTCTGGGATGGATTTAAAGCAATTGTTGAGGGATGTAAAAATAGTTTTGTACCTTTGAAGGTGGTAAGGAAAAGTAACAGGGAAATAAAGAGACTGAGAAGGAGGTGCAGATTGGAAAGAAAATAAGTTAGAAATGGCTGTGGAAGTAAGGAGAAATTGAAGGGGCTTACTAAGAAATTGAATCTAGCAACGAAGTCAGCTAAGGATAACATAATGGCAAGCATAATTAGCAGTCATACAAATTTTAGTGAAAATGGAAGGGTAAGTGTATGTGAGGATCTTCAAAAAGCAGAAGTATTCAGTCAACAATTTCTAAAGATTGTTTGTTACAAGCATAATGAAATAGAGGAGGTGAGTAATGCTAAAGAAGTATTAAATTTTACATATGAACAATGACATTTACAGTAAGATAAAATTGTTGAAACTAGAAATGCGGCTGAAATTGATAAGATTTCTGGGGACATACTAAAGACGAAGGGGTGAGGTATAGTACCATATCTGAAGTACTTATTTGATTATTGTTTGCGTGAAGGAGCTATGCCAAATGAATGGAGAGTTGCTATAGTAGCCCCTGTCTATAAAGCTGAAAATCAGAGGCCAGTCAGTTTGACATGCATTGTATGTAAGCTTTGGGAAAGCATTATTCTGATTATATTATGCATGTTTGTGAAATTAATAACTAGTTCGACAGAAGGCAGGTGGGGTTTAGGAAAGGTTATTCCACTGAAGCTACGTTGTAGGATTCCAACAAGATATAGCAGATATCTTTGATTCAGGAAGTCAAATGAACTGTATCGTGATTGACCTATCTAAGGAATTTGATATGGTGGATTATGGGAGACTACCGAAAGAAATTAGTGCAATTGGACTAGACAAAAGAGTGACTGAATTGGTTACTATATTTCTAGAAATAGATCTCAGACAATTAGAGTAGGCGAAGCTTCATCTTACCCTGTAATAATTAAGAGGGGAATTCTTCAAGGCAGTATTATTAGACCTTTATGTTTTATTATATATGTAAATAATATGTGTAAAGTAATGGTATCAGAGATAAGGCTTTTTGCGGCTGTTGTTATTCCGTACAGAGAAATAAATTAGTTACGAGGTTGTGCGCAACTGCAAAATGACCTCGATAATGTTGTGAGATGGGCAGTAGGCAATAGTATAATGATAATCAGTGTTAAAGGTCAGGTTGTGAGTTTCAAAAATAGGAAAAGTCCTCTCAGTTTTAATTACTGCGTTGATGGCGTGAAAGTTCCATCACTGTAAGTAGCTAGGTGTTAATATAAGGAAATATCTTGAATGGGATAATCACATAAATTTCCGGCTCCATGGATAAATGGTTAGCGTGTTGACCATTGGTCACAGGGGCCCCGGGTTCGATTTCCCGGCAGGGTCGGTAATTTTAACCATAATTAGTTAATTTCGCTGGCAGGGGGGCTGGGTGTATGTATTGTCTTCATCATTATTTTATCCTCATCACGACACGCAGGTCACCTACGGGAGTCAAGTCAAAAGACCTGCATTGGTGAGCCGAACTTGTCCTCGGACACATGGAAATAGAAGCCATACGCCATTTCATTTCATCACATAAATGGGAGTGTAAATAAAGGGTACAGATCTCTGCATATGGTTATGGGGGTATTTAGGGGTTGTAGTAAGGACGTAAAGGAGACGGCATACAAGTCTCTGGTAAGACCGAAAATAGAGTATGGTTCCAGTGTATGGGACCATTACCGGGATTACTTGATTCAAGAACGGGAAGAACTCCAAAGAAGAGCAGCGCGATTTTTATATTAAGTTAGTTTAGAGTCATAACCCTAAGGTCTTATCGTGACTTCTAATTGTAGAATTTACATTAAATTACAGTAGAGTGAAGAATGAGAGGAATATAAAATATTTCGGTATTTTGAACTGAACAGTTCAATTTTTGAATACAGACCAGTGTCTTTGAAAACTTGATAATTTGTTTGCACAGTGATGGAGATGAGAGTGCCCCCTTAATATCCTTATGTATACCGTGGTGCTGGCGCTATTTGTCATACAGTGGACAGTCTGTAATGATGTGCTTCACAGTCATCACACTATTGCATGCTGCACATATGGGCGGAAGTTTCTTCTCAAGGAGGTGGCCGATCCGTATTCTAGATATTAGGATTTGATCTTGCCTGTGAAGATAGTGTTGTACTGTAGATACTTCATGGAGTTTGCTGTTTGACGTTTGAAGCCACTGTTGGTATAATTTCGTTTCAGCGTAGGCAATAATGTCAGTGTGAGGGGTAGCTATTGTTAGATCGCCTGGCGTCTTTAGCTGTCTGATTGCCTTGAATACAAGGATGACTTGTTTGTCCTCTTTCTTTATGTTAAACAACAGTTGTATTCCTTGTACAAGGATGCGTTTCGATTATGGACGTTCTATCGCATTTAATGGACTTCTTGAATTAGAAAAAATCACGGAGTTATTGCACGTGCTGGTTTTCAAAATATGTAGCATAGGCTGCTTTATTGCGTACAGCTCATTAGAGAAGACTGTATAGTAGTCAGGCAATTGGTATACGTCCAGGATATATAATCCCACATCCATTTCTTTCCTCACATATTGATCCGTCAGTATGGATTCATGAAATAATTGATAGTAGTGAGATCTGTCAATTTCGTTTTTGACACTGGAATTCATTTCAAAATTAATTGTTGGAAGGGTAATAGTCCATGGTGGGACCTTAAGAGAGTGGTGTGAGAGGAGTATAGGAGGGTTATTTAAATTCTTAAAGGAACTTAGCTATTCTGATATTGAAGGGCTGTGGTTGTGATCATTATTTAATGTGTGCACCTAGGTGCTTGTTAGGAAAAGCATACAAGTTAATTCTTGATTCAATCATAGTTGCTACCTTGAGCGCGTAAGTCAAACTTAGTTGTCTACGTCTAATTGCGAGTGGTGGTTCATTTGCTTCTATTTGAATGCTGGCTACTGGACTGGTGCGGAAGCAATTCGAAGAGATGTGGACTGGATGGAATCAAGGATTTTGAGTGAAGACATTCTTGCGGAATTGAATACAATGTTGCTATAGTCTAATTTAGCCCTAATAATGGCTTTGTACGTGTTCATTAGCACTTGGTAGTCTGCCCCCCAGTTCTTTGCTGCCAGGATCTTCATTATGTTCAGCCTTCGCAAGCAGTCATCTTTAAGTTTATTCAGGTGGATTATCCAACTTAACGTAGTGTCGAATAAAACTTCTAAGATTTTCATAGTTGTTACTGTTTCAATTTTGTGATTGTTCATATACAGCTCAGGGTCTTGTACAGTATGTTTACATTTGGAGAAGAGTTTAGTTTAGTTTTGGAAAACATGAACCCTGTAACTTAAGCCCATTTTTGGATATTATCAGTTGATTCTTGAAGTAACTGTTGAGTAGTCAGTTTATTTGTTCCTGCATTTAATATAGTCAAATCGTCGGCAAAAAGGCAAGCCTTTACTGGTAGGTGAATGTTGGAGACAACGCCACTTATTGCGACGAGGAATAATGTAACACTGATGACTGATCCTTGGGGAACTCCATTGTCAATGGTTACTTCACGTGAAAGAGTTCCATTTGTCCTGACTTGAATTCGGCGATGTTTAAGGAAATTATAAATGAAGTAGAGCATGTTTCCTTTCATCAATGTTTCAATTAGATCGTCTTTCCACACCATGTCACATGCCTTCTCAGTGTCTAAACTAACAGCTATGAGGTGCAGGTTATTCAGGAACATTCTCGGATTTCTGATTCTAAACATATCAGTGCATCTCTTGTTGAATGGGACGATAATTATCTGGAGTCAACATGTCATTTCCTGGTTTGAGTATGGGCACTACAATAGCACAATGCCATTGATCTGGAAATAGTTTCGAACTCCGTATATAAGCAAGTAGATAATTGAGTGCACTATGTGGAAGGTGTTTTAAAAATTCATATGGAATGGTGTCTGGGCCGGGACTAGATCTGCCACATTTGTTGAGTTCTGTAACAATTTCTTACAACTGTAAAGTGCCGTTATAAGCATAGTTCGGTCTAAGTACAGTTTCACTTAAGTCTTTTGGATCTCGAGTAGTTTTCATGTGAAGAAATTCAGGTTCATAACTGTTATCGCTAGAGATTTCTGAAAATGATTTAGCCAGTTGATCAGCTATTTTTTGAGGTTCATTTATAATTGATCCAGCTACTGGATCTCTTAGAGAAGTAATACATAATTTATTGTATTTATCACTTATTCTTTGTATTTTATACCACGTAATTTTTTGTGAAGTTTGGGAGGTTGAGGAGGAGACGAATGTTAACCAGGAGGTTTTCTTACATAATTTTATTTTATTTCTTGCTCGATATTTATGAAAATTGATTTTGTTTCCAGGCGTAGGACTTCTTTTGTATAGGTAGTAAGCACGGTTTTTATTTTTTTATAGCCTCTTTACAGGAGTCATTACACCAGGGAACCGTTTTCTAGAAGGTTATTTACAGTCTTTCTGAAATAATGATTCCCAATTTGCCTTATTTAAATTCCTTTTACTGTATTGATCATCGTTAATTATGATGGGAATGTGGTCACTTCCTTGTAGAGTTGAATAAATTGACCAGTTAAACAGTGCAGCTATGTCTGGCGTACACATAGTTAAATCTATGCTACTCTATGTTCCGTGTACTATATCAAAATGTGTTGGAGCAGTTGAGTTCGATAATTAGAGTAAATTCATCTAATATCTTCTCTATTTCTTTCCCCCTTCTATCAGTATTGCGACTACCCCATAAACTGCTGTGGCTATTAAAATCATGTATCAAAATGAAGAGTTTGGGGAGTTGGTGTATTAGGCTTCTTAAATCAACAGCGTGAGATGTACTATTCGTAGGAAGATGAACATTACATACACATATAGCTTGTGGTAGGTATAATAAAAGTGCGAGTGCTTCTAAATCAGTAGTTAAAGGGGACCTCTTGATGGTGTAAATTATTTTTAACATAGGTGGCTACGCCTCCACTTGCATGATTTGGATTAATTCGGTTTTTATAATGTACGTTGAACGGTCTTAAATTGGAAACAAAGTTGTCTTGAAAGTTAGTTTCTTGTAGACAGACAACTGAAGGCTAATGTTTATTTAGTAGACGCTGTAAATACTCTCGCTGTGATCGAAAACTGTTGAGGTTCCATTGAATCAATGTTATAGTCATAAGAATGACAAACAGGTGCAGAGGGAATGCCATCATCATTATGTGAGGGAAGTAGAGTCATCGCTGGAGTAATATGGAACTGAACTACTTACTTCATTTCGGTTTTCGCTGCTAGCCTTAGGCAATTTCTTGACTATTCGAGTATTCCTGTTCTTTATGGATTTTTCAGTGTAGTATGGATATAGTTTTTGAAGGGCTTGGGCTAAACCCTCTAGATCTTGGGTGTAATTGGAAGCTATTGTTGTTATGTCATTAACTCCAATACTGTTTTTTTAAAGGATTGGAGTTGTAAGTAACTGAGGGGAAGGGACTGAGGGATGGTTTCTAGAACTTGCTTAATTGGCTAAAGCATATCACTAATAGCTGTGCTTTCTTTTTCTGTCTTTGGTTTCTTATAAGTTTGTTTTGTCTTGTGTTTTCTTGCCTGTTCACTTGTCATAGGTTCAGTTGTTAGGGTAGGTTCCTTAAAATCAAGGTCTTTTCTGCCTGTAGTTTCACTGCTAGATAGTGATATTGGTCTCTTCGATCCAGCAAGATGGACACATGAGGGGTTTTGAGGAAATTCCAGAGGAGAGGTTAGAGTCGTTTCGACTGAGGGTAAGGGACCACAGTTTTGGTTTTAGGAACAACGAAGAGTTGTAGATGTAGCAGTTGTCTGTAGAGTAGTTTGTGAGGGAGTACAGGTAACATTTTCTTGACAGTTTGTTTTCAATTTTTTTATCCTCTACTAGTTGAGGGAATTCCTCTAGATTGATCTTACCACGAGAATGACTGTTTTGATTGAGTGAGGAATCTTTACTTATTATTTCATCATTATGAGGACAGTTTATAGCTAAGTGCCTGTCAGTTTTACAAAGGAAGCAGGTGGGTGTGTCGGAGGATAAATAAATCCAGTAATTGGTACCCTCATATTCGATTTGGTGTGAGTCTGGAAGTTTGTTAAAGTCTTCCATTTGAACATAAATCTGTCTCCGAAAACTGAGAATGTGAGAAAATCCAGGGATTGTTAGACCTGCTGTAATAGATGATATCTTTGACATTGGTTTAATGCCGAGTTTGAGAAATTCTCCTTCAGTAACAATATTGGGTATCACAGGGCACACATTACATAGAATAACTCGTTTGTTTTAAGTTAGGAGAGGTCTTATTTCCAAGGAAACACTATTTATGAGAATCTTGGAACGTTTTGAAATTAATCCTTCAACACACTTCTGACTTGCAAGGAAGATACAAATTCTTCCATTAGCTATCCTTGAGACAAATCGGATGTTACTAGGGGCTAGTCAGTTTTCCAATTGCTAGTATATAACCTCGGATACTAATACCATCACAAGATTCAATAACAATAGTTTGATCTTTGGTGGGATAGGATTGCATTGCTGCAGAGTAACTTAACGTTGGCTTGTTAGGAGATTGTTTAAGTGTTTTAGGAACAGTAACAGAGGTTGCCATGGGGTTATCTGGTTCACTGGCACGGGTGGGAATTGTGGTTTCTTTATCCTCTTGATCATGAGGTTACTTGAGACTTGCTGGTTCTCATTATTTAGATTGAGTGATTGCCGACATCTAGCAACAGAGGCGGCCATTATCGGTCAGCTAAGAGGGTGAGGTTAGGTATGACACTAATCTCCACAATGCAGATTTAAAACCAAACTTACTTACAAAAGTACTTAGCAGCTTCACTCTGGTGCTTCAGACGGTAAAATATAGCTTAGAATGATCGACTATTCAATAGTTCTAAGGGACAATATTACACGCGAACATCATGTAAGTCACTGCCACCTAGACCCTTCAATGCAGCACTATTTGTTCTGGGTGATTTCCGACAAATGTGTAACGTTAAAAAATGTTGCTAAGTTTGGGTTGGGACGAATTGGATGAAAGGAGACGAGCTTCTCGTCTAAATGGTATGTTCTATGCTGTCAGTGGAGGGATGGTGTGGAATGACATTAGTAGACGGAAAAGTTTGAGTGGTATCTTTAACTCTCTTGGTGCCAGGCGATAGTGCGAACACCCGCCCTTTAAATTGCCAGAGCCTTTCTGGTCGGCCTTTAACAATCCAGTCGGAAGTTGCCAGAGCCGATTGCATCGGCTGGCTTAAAATTCTGTGATATACAAAATTTTGAGGCAACCTATAGTGACGTGGATACTTTTGTTACAACTTGTAGTAAAGGGGCTACACGTTATTGTGTGCCTGACCTTGCTTTGGCAGTTTTAATAGGGAGTTGTACCTATCACAAGAGTTGTTTCCTGTATTTAAAAATACCGCTAACCGGTCAATAAGAAATTGCTCCTTGTAGTGAGTGGATTAGTGACAGCAAAATGGTAAGTTGTTCACGTGATAATTTTTCAGCAGGTATTGATGACGATAAATTAATGTAGTATTAGGAACAATAGTAAGCAAACGCGGATGGTTTATTGGATAGCGATAGTGAATTTAGTTCAGAGAGTAGCGACGAAATTATACCCGACACGCCCGCGGAATCACCGCAGCTAAAGACGAGACGTTTAATTGTTTCTAACGGCATTAAAGCTACTCTGAATATGGTGGTAGATGGAACTAGTTATAACGAAGATGATGATGATGTCCCTGGAGAACATTTTGTGGAAATTTGTCCCAATGAACCCGACAACATTCCTCAACCTCTTGCGTCCTTCAAGGAACTTCTTGGACCTGAACATGCCCATATCATACTTCAATTTACTTTTCACTTTCTCTCTGCTAAACCTCATAGTTACATACAGTCCTCTATCATTACGTAAATACTGGTCTCCGCGGGCCAAGTGTAGCATGCCTGCCTCTCACTTGGAGGTCATGGTTTCGATTCCCGCCCAAGTCAAGAGTTTTCGCCTGGTCCTGAGGGTTGGTTCGAGGTTCACTGAAACTAAATGACCCTAAGTGATTGTAGTTGAGGAGATATCTGTGGGTGAGAGGGCGACCCTGGTTTGGAAAACCAAGAATAATTACTGAGAGGATCCGTCTCACTGACCATGTTTCACCTCGCAAACTGCAGGTATCCGAACTGAGCAGCGGTCGCTTAGTAGGCCAAAGCAAATCACTGCTTTAGCGCCATAGATTTCTTAATTTCGTAAATTCTGTTGTATTGTAAAATTATTTTTCTAATAAATACTTCAACCGAAAACGAGAAAATTTTTCTGAAAACAGAGCTATAATATCAACTATTACTTTTTACTTATTTAATAATTCAGAATTATTTTAACACTCTGTTGTCCGCACGTATAAAATTTCTTGTCAGTATTAACCTTAACATCGACACATATACGCGAATTTTATCGGTGAGTAAAATTGTCTTGTTTTTACTAGTGACATACGTTTGACATTTTATTTTTTATGTTTTTATTTTTCTCGTTCAAATTAGTTGTTCTATACAGTTGTATTTAGAAATACATTATACATAATTACGTACCTATATTTTTATCGTAAATTAGTTTTTCCATGTAGATACTGAGAGAGAAAGTGCGAAAATGTTTTTCTCTTCCTAAAAACAAACGTTTTTTACTCTTTATATCACTCCAAATCAGTTTTTTTCTACTTAGTCGATATGTAGAACATTTCTTGCCGGTATTTGCTATACACCGGTAGATATACGCGAATTTTAAAATACATGTATTTCGACTGAAAACGGCCTGGCACTTTACAGTAGTAGAGTGGAGGCGGAGCTCTGGCCTCTTCCAGCTGATGGGGAGGGGCCGACCAGATCGGCTCTTGGCTCCAAAAGAGTTAAAAGTAGAAAATATTACAATATAAAGATCAAGTGAGAACTCAGGAGGACAAGTTGCGGAAAATATTCATATATAGGAAGGGGACTTAGGGATTGGAATAACTTACCAAGGGAGATGTTCAATAAATTTCCAATTTCGTTGCAATCATTCAAGAAAAGACTAGAGAAACAACAGGTAGGGAATCTGCGACTGCCCAAAATGCAGATCAGTAGTGATTGATTGATTGAATTGATTGATTGATTGATTGTTTGTTTGATTGATTGATTGATTGATTGATTGATTGATTGATTGATTGATTGATTGATTGATTGATTGATTGATTGATTGATTGATTGACCAAGACCGACCAAATCCTCAGACCTTAATGCTACTCTTGATCGTTCAAAGATGGCGAATCGAGGAGCCGGAATTGTTGGAAATGTGGGTTTGTTTTGGAAGACAATTTTAGGCCTTCCCCTAAACTACCATTCCGCTCTGCGTGAATAAAATTATTTATGGCTTAGATTACAGCGACTTATTTCCCAACTTTGTATATCGATTTTCATTAAGATCGAACCACTAATAACATAAAAATTTGAGAATTTAAATTTAGGCTTTCCCCTAAACTACCATTTCTTTCCGCATGAATAAGACTATTTATGACCTAGATTGTAGCGACTTATTTCCCGACTTTGCATACCGATTTTCATTAAGATAGGACCACTAATACCATACATTTTAGGCATTCCCCTAAACTACCATATCTCTCAGCGTGAATACTAGGTGTGTTCAAAAAAGACCGAACTGTGGCTAGAAAAACTTTATTATGTAGCTTACATCATTTCACAGACTGTCCCCTTCAAAATAGTCCCCTGCACTATCAACAGCGTGTTGCCAACGTTTCTTCCACTTTTGGAATGCTTCCTGGAATGCACTTTCTTTTTTTTTTTTTTTTTTTTTTTCTTTTTTTGGCATTCGGGTCGAAGCCCACTCAGCCAGTGAATTATGAATGGAAGGGAGTTTTATAGGAACTTATGTTTTAATTTATTTGTTGCTCGGAGACAGGAGAGATGGATTCATCTTCTCATCATAATGCCTATGAGGACATCCAGTGGTACGCGTGACTAGGCCGTGGATCAGAAGAAGGTAGGAGTGTTGTAGTACTATAGGGTAAGTTCGATGCTAGGCGAAGGACTTAGATTCGCAGTCCAATGTCAGAAAGAAATGCATATAACTCAAAGTAAGCAGATTGATCACTTTTGTGGAGAATTGACGAAAGAATAGGGGGTAATTGGTATCCTAATGTCAATAAATTTTGAAGTAGGCAAGTAGTGCGTACAAAGTGGTGTGGACATCCAAAGAATATATGATTAAGATCGGCAACTGTATCAGCTGAACATGAACAGAAGGGAGATTGTAGTACTTGGATTTTGTGCAGATGCTGAGGGAAACAACCATGATGAAACTTCATTCTTGCGATTGCTCTGATGAATTGACGCGAATAGGGACGCTGATGGTGCCAAAGAACGTTTGGAATATCTGGATGGATAGTGGCATAGTGTTTTCCGCGTTGTTGGGAGGTATCATGCCACTCGTTGTTCCACGCCGTCAATTGCCGTCGACGAAGCAAGGAGGTGTAATCCGATGCTGGAACTGTCGTGTAAGTCTGTTGGCCTTCAGTGGCAGCAGATCGTGCTGCTTTGTCTGCTAGCTCATTGCCTGGGATTCCTACATGGGCTTTTACCCACACAAATGAAACTTTCTTCCCCTGTGTCTCAAGTCGATGTACCTGTGCAATAATCTCGTGTACGAGAATCAAGGATGATGTCCGTGAGTTAATGGTTTGTAGACTCTGCAGTGCTGATCTAGAATCAGACAACACCACAATCAACCGCTCAGGAAGATTTGCAGCGTATTCGAGGGCCCCCAAAATGGCTGTAAGCTCAGCCGTAAATATAGATGCTGTCGGAGGTAGCTTGAACTTACCACAACTGCCGGATTGAACATCGATATAGGCGCTACCCACTGTATTACAGTCCTTTGATCCATCTGTGTAGATGTGTCGGGCGTGTGGCCATTCTGCCAGATAACGTTTCAGGCTGACATCGTTACAGTTCACAGTGATCTCAAATGATGTTTCTAGTCGAATATCCAGTTTCTTAATAGTAGTTTCAAAAGAACAGTTAAAACTGGGATGGGTATCTGTAGTGCTTATAATACGCCTGCAACCACTGAGATTGGTAAATTCATCCACTAGGATCGGTTGACGTTTCTTTCTCCAGTAGCGTGAAGTCAGTACTAGGGTAGTCAGCTTGGATATCTTGTGAAGTATTGGAGACTCCCTGTATTGAAAAAGTTTGAAAATATATTTCCCCGCTAGATATTGCCTTCGTAGATGAAGAGGAGGTTCGAGTGTTTCAAGTAGCAGAGCATTTGTAGGTGTAGTCTGCATTGCTCCTATGCAGAGTCTAAGGGCCTTATACTGACATTTGTCTAGTTTAGTTAACAATGTTTTGGAAGCCGTAGCA